>NW_018021085.1:55180-58529 GCF_002006095.1 Pseudomyrmex gracilis
CCAAATAAACGGTGTCTAAATGAACGGTGTCCAAGTGAACGGTGCGCATTATTACGGTGCGCATTATTACGGTGCGCATTATTACGGTGCGCATTATTACGGTGTCTAATTGAACGGTGCGCATTTTTCTGTGTACAAACGAACGGTGCGCATTTGAACGGTGTCTAAATGAACGGTGCGCATTTTCTTGCGTGTCCAAATGCACCGTGTCTAATTNAACCGTGTCTAAAATTCTCTGTCTATTTGCAACGTGTCTAATTGCAACGTGTCCAATTGAACGGTGTCTAAGTGAATGCCACTCGAACTTGGCACGCAGATTCGTGGCTGCAAGAAACAAGGCACCTCACCGGATATCGTTGTCCTGGGATATAACGTCTTTCCTGGCAGTTATTCTCCAGACGGTTCTTTCCGTGAGTCCTTCCGTGCGTCCGACTTGTACAAGGGTTAGCGACCAAGAGAGCGAGGATCGCGATCGATTCGGGATCGATGCGCCGGGGCGCGCTAGGATCGCGTGGGGTCGGCCTCGCCAGCCAATCAGAGCGCGGCGTGGTATCAAGCGCGGCGCTCGCGGTCGCGCGAGCTACAAGAGCCTGACCCGCGAATTATGAACGTGTTTCCCCTTTGCAGGGTTCCTCCTTTGTCTGCCCGATCGGATCGTGTCCGGCTGACTGAGGTGGACCTCCAGAAGGTCTTCTTTCGGCTCCGAAGCTCCTCCGAGCTGGTAGCTGNCTTAAAAAGNCAGATNNGCCCGCTAATCGTTGCAGGGGGTTACTGTCGCTTGGCGACGCTGTCGTTNGCGTGCCGCTTGCGCTCCCTAGCGTAAAGNGTTGAGCCTGCTGACTAAGTCAGGACCGTAGCCTCTGCNCGCTGCCANTGGCGCTTCCNCGATCCCCTGAGTTCTGGCTCGCGCCTGGTTCCTCGCTAGGTTTCCCGTCTGCTCGTCTCCCTCGATATCCTTCAGCGGGGCGAGCCCTCGGGTGGTGAGGCGCCAATTTTATATATTATATAAAAAAAATACAAAGCAAAAGAAATAAGCAACTAAAACGTAATACAGTGTGTAAGCCCTGAAGGATCCCGGCGCTTAAGACCGGCCCACACTTCGGGACTCCCTCAAAAGATACTTTTTGTGGCAAGAGGGGGAAGCGGCGCGAACACCACGTCACAATACATACACACATACGTAGAAATATACTCAAACATCAGACACACCTTGATCCACACACACACACACACACATACACATATACACACACACACACACAATCCACACAAATAGAAATCGATAAAAATTTCTATAAGTGACAATATTTCAAAATGCAAGCATTTCTAAGTGCACTGCATACATATTATCGGTTTTGCAGGTAGAAGAATAACGCGCTGGAAGAAGCAGGGCGGCCTGGATGACAGGCCGTGGCCGTGGCCGTGGTAGAGGCTCTCTCTCAGTTAAGACTTATTATTTCAATAGAAATTGTAAGTATTACAAAGTAATACATAAAAAAGTGATCCAGTTGTTAAAATACAATATAAATCGTGTTTAACTAATATTTCCTGCTTTTTTCCAGAAAATTACGGCGTTCCAGTTTCATAAAGATAACTTAAAAATTAAACTGGAAAATGTAAAAGATTTTATAAAGAAATAAATATATACACGATGGGCCATTTTAATCTCAACAGCCATATATCTCGATTGTTATGCATGCTGTGGAAAAATGGTTCAGACAAAAGTTGCTCGGAATAATAGGGGCCAACTATCTGTGCAATCAGATTTGACCTTGACACTAAATGTCAAGGTCATTTCAAGGTCAAAACGTTTTTTTTTATGGGAACCTATATTTTTAAAACCGGATTCGAAAAGAGCGGAAAATTTTACGTCCAGATACGTATCTAAGTTCAACATTAACGTGACCTTCATAGGTCAAATAAATCCCTAAAAACCAACCCTGTTAAACCACAAGTAGGCTAACCCAATAGTTAGGTTTATCTAAAGACGAGGTTCCGCAAGGGTAAAATTACAGCAATCACGTGGTTGTAGGGTTGCCTGCTCGTCTTTAAATACACCTAGACATTGGGTTAGCCTATTTGTGGTTTAGCAGGGTTGGTGTTTAGGGATTTATTTGACCTATGTAGGTCACGTTAATGTTGAACTTAGATACGTATTTGGACGTAAAATTTTCCGCTCTTTTTGAATCCGGTTTTAAAAATATGGATTCTCATAAGAAAAAAACGTTTTGACCGTGAAATGACCTTGACATTTATTGTCAAGGTCAAATCTGATTGCACAGATAGTTGGCCTCTATTATTCCGAGCAACTTTTGTCTGAACCATTTTTTCAGAGCATGCATAAAAATTGAGATATATGGCTGTTGAGATTAAAATGGCCCACCGTGTATAAAATAAAATGTATAGTATTTCCTTCGTAGTAAATTGTGTCATATAATGCGTTAGTTAGAAAAAAAAAAACGTGAAAAAAAAGAAAAGAGAGTGAAAGAAAGAGTGACAAAAAGTGGGAGTAAAAATGAGAAAGAGTGAGAGAAAGTGCGAAAGTGAGAAAGAGAGAGAGTGATAGAGAATGCCAGAGAAAGTGAAGAAGAGTGCGAGAGAGAGCGAGAAAAAGTGCGAAAGAAACTGAGAGTGAGTGAGAGAGAGTGAGATAGAGTGCGAAATAGAGTGAGAGAGAGTGGGAGAGAAAATGGGAAAGACTGAGAGAGAATAAAAAAAAGAGAGAGTAAAAGAAAAATAAGTAAAAGACTAAAAAAGAGAATGCCAGAGAGAGTGAAAAAAAGTGCAAAAAAAGTGAGAAAGAGTGCGAGAGAAAGTAAGAAAGAGTGCGAAAGAGAGCGAGAGAGAGTGCGTGAGAGTGCGAGAGAGAGTGAGAGAGACAGAGAGAGAGCGAGAGAAAGTGAGAAAGAATGCGAAAGGAAGTGAGAGAGAGAGTGCTAGAGAGAGTGAGAAAGAGTGTGAGAGAGTGAGAGAGAGTGAAGGAGATAGATAGATAGATAGATATGGCTTTATTTATAATGCGCCCTGGAAAAGATTCCCTCAGGCGCAATAAGAAGCAAAATTACAAAGTTACAAAAATAACATTAAAAGAAATATTTGACAAAAAGATATAAAAGAAATGAGTATATAATAGTAGATTAATAAGAAAATAACAAAAATATATATTAAGTTTAGACAGAATGATAGTAATAATAAAAGTACCAAAAATTAAACAAAGAAAACAAAGGTTAAATGAAATCGAGATACAATCAGTTATCTAACGTGAATAAATATTCAAATAATCTACATTTAAAAGTGGCAAAAGGCTCCCTGCGGATGTCAACTGGTATAGCATTCCAGCAATCTGTCG
>NW_018021085.1:59354-72175 GCF_002006095.1 Pseudomyrmex gracilis
GCTTGTGTACGATTGTGAAGATAAGAACAAATCCATCTGAGCGTAGAATTGGAGAAGTCCATTGATCGAAGTTTATTAATTAGCCGCTGATAAATTACATTGTCAAATGCTTTGGAAAAATCAAAGAACACCGATATAGTGATCTTTCTGGAATCAGCAGCTAGTCTGATATCATCCATAATCCTAATTAGAGCCGTTTGAGTTGAATAGTCCTTTCTGTAAGCATTTTGAAATGGATCAAGAAGTTTTCTAGTTTCAAGATAGTCAGTCATCTGCTCCGCAACAATGTGCTCAAACCTTTTGGAAAGCACACAGGTGACAGAAATAGGTCTAAAGTGCTTCAGTTCAGAAGGTAATTTAATTTTAAGTAAAGGACAGACAATTGCTGTTTTCCACACTGCTGGGAAAGTTCCATTCATTAGACTAAAATTGTAAATATGTGTTATTATTGGAAGAACGCAAGGCAGTGCAAGGCCAATGAGATCCAGTGATATTTCATCATAACCCACGGACTTAGATGTAATACGTGAAAAGGTATCCTTCACTTTACAGATTTCTATATTGGCCCAATAGAATTTTGTATTTTCATATACAGGATTACCGAGATAAATATCAGTCACTGTATGGTCAGATGAAACATGCGACACAAAGTAATTATTGAATTCGTCAACAGTAAAAGGTAGCTTTTTGTCGCTAGAGCGTGCCTTGATGAGACCAAGTTGGCGTAGCTTCTTCCATGTATCAGCAGGTTTTTTAAGGTTTGAGAACGTTTTCAAATAATATTCCTNCTTAGCAACACGCACCAATTTCTTGATTGTATTTCTCAAGACTTTATAAGAGTGATAATTACCTCAGTTCTGTGCCGTCTCCATCTTCTACAAAGTCTGTCTCTTTCAACCATTCGCAGTTTAATATCCAATGTAATCTAAGGCGCAGGTAATAGTTTAGGATAAATTGTTTTAAGTGGTGCATTTTTGTCAAAGCACTGCAGAAGATAAGTATTAAAAAGTGTAACTTTATCATCGAGATCGCTCAATTGAAGAAGCGCATACCAGTCTTGATTTGCAACTTCATTCAAGAAAGCTGTGGCGTCGAATGTGCTATAGTCTCTGACGGTTATAGTTACTGGAATACATCGTGTGACTGAAATATTGTAAGTGATATCAATTAGATCGTGATATGAGAGGAAGTCAACGGATTCCTGATGAGAGGAAATCAATTTGTAGCACTCATCAACAAAACACAGATCAAGCCAAGTAGATGAAGTGGAGGTATGATGTGTAGGCTCATATGAAACAAGATGCATTGCTGAAGACAACAGAAAGTTTCTAATAAGATCAGAGTCGTAAGAGACATAAGTGAAATCAGCGTTAAAATCTCCAAAAATGATAAAGTGTCGATAAGACACGGAGACATCAAGAAAAGTATTGAAAAAGTTTAGCAAATAACCGCAATGTGGCGGTCGATAAGAGATAAGGAGAGAGAGAGAGAGACTAAGATAGAATGAGAAAAAGTGCGAGAGAGAGTGAGCGAGACTGAGAGAGAGTGCAAGAGAGAGTGAGAAGGAGTGCAAGAAAGAGTGAGAATGAGTGCGAGGGAGAGTGAGAAAGAGTGCAAAAGAAACTGAGAAAGAGTGAGAAAGAGTGAGATAGAGTGCGAAAGAGAGTAAACGAGTGTGAAAGAGAGTGCGTGACTGAGTGGGAGAGGGTGAAAGACAGTGCGATAGAAAGTGAGTGAGAATGAGAGAGAGTGAGAGAAACTGATATAGATTGCGGGAGAGAGTAAGAGAGAGTGAGAAAAAGTGCGAGCGAGACTGAGAGAGTGTGAGAAAGAGAGTGAGAGAGAGAGTAAGAGAGAGAGAGAGAGAGAGAGAGAGAGAGAGAGTAAGAGAGAGAGAGAGAGAGAGAGAGAGAGAGAGAGTAAGAGAGAGTGAGAAAGAGTGCGAGAGAGAGTGCGAGAGAAAGAGAAAAAGAGTAAGAATATGAAAAAGAGGAAAAGTACGAAAGAGAAAAATACAGATTGTAAAATAAAAAAGTAAAAGACAGAAGAAAAGATTGCAAAAGAGAATGTGAATACAACGGCGGGAAACTAAAAAACGATAGTGAGTTTAATCTTTAATGTTTGTTTTCTATATCTAACTAATGCATTATTTGATACAATTAAGAATGTAAAAATTATTATACACATTCTATTTTTATTTTCTATTTATTTCATTAAACAACTTTTTTAAACTATTAGTTGAAAATTTATAAGATTGAAACGCCGTGAAGTTTTGAAAAAAAAAATATTGGTTAAACACGATATATATATTTCACACACACACACACACACACATATATATATATATACATTGGTACGCGGCGGACACCGCGTATGTACCGCGGGAGCTGGATGAACGGCGCGCGATCGGTGCGACTGTCGGTTGCCGGGCGACAACGGAGTTTGTTTACGAGAGAAGTTCAAGAAAGATACGAAGCTGTCACGGCGCGGTTTGGCGATTTGTATAACCAGCTGTTTTTTCCTTGTATTCTGTTGTAATAAAGTGTGTTTGACGAAAAGCCGCGTACCCTCTCGTTTCCGCGGGCAAGTGCGTGTTTTGCGACGTAGCTTTAGCGAGGCCGCGAACGCAACATTTGGGGGCTGGTCCGGGATTGAAAGTTCGAGCTTGAGAAAGCGACGGAATGGCTTTTGTTCATTCACCGCGGAGAACGCGTAACCAGGCTGCGACTGGAGCGGCCGAGGCGCCGGCGGCATCAGCAACGGCGGCGAAAAGAGAGACTTTGCGTGCGGTCTTGGAGGAGCTGGAGCGACTCCGGGAGGAGCGGCGACAGGAGAAGAAGGAGATGCGTCGTCTGGAGGCACGCGTTCGGCAAGAAACATCAGGCGAGTCGTCCTCTAGTTTGTTGCCCGGTCGGGCGGGCGAGTTAGCTAGAATTAAAATTAAGCCCGACGTGTTCGATGGGAGCGTGCCGTGGCGTGAATTTTTTGTTCAATTCGAGTTGGTTGCTTGTGCGAACGGGTGGGACGACGCGGCGAAAACCACGGTTCTCGCTACTAGTTTGAGAGGACGGCGCGCTCGATTCTGGAAGGGTTAGAGGAAAATTTTAGTTTTCGAGAGATTTGCGCAAAATTGGATTTGCCGTACGGAGAGCGTGAAATGTTTCAAAATTATTATACGCAATTCACGAATCGAAAACAGAAGAGCGGGGAAGATGGTGCTGCACTCGGGGCAGATTTGGAGCGACTGGCCCGTCTTGCTTACTTGGAATGCTCATACGAAATCCGGGATAAAATCGCTTGTACGCAATTCATTGTTGCGCTCTCTGAAAGATTCGTGAAGCGGACTCTTCAATTAAAAAATGTATCTGTGTTACGAGTCGCGGTTGAGCTGGCGAAGGCGGTGAAAGTTATTCAGGAAGGTAGCTCTGAAGGAAATAAGAGGCGAAACGGGAAGGATTTCAAACGTTTTTATGGAACTTGGAAAAGGGAAGAGAGAGAAGAATGTGACCAAAAAAAACGGCGGGGAGAGGGAATGCTGGAAGTGCGGAAAGAAGAGGCACTTTTGCTTCGAGTGTCCGGCTACTTTGTCGGGAAACAAGGCTTAGTCGATCTTCCAGGGGTGGGCTCGGCTGTGGGGTGAAACACCCCGAAAAAGTTGTTTTCTGTTAAAGTTGATAATAAGAAAACTAATTTATTTGTTTATTCCGGTTTGCTAAACAAAACACCGTGTTGTTTTAAATTTGACACAGGCTCCGATGTGTCTATTGTGAATTCTACTTTAGTAAGGAAGTCGCAATTTCAAAGGTTGTCGGGGAAGCCGAGATTGAGATATCCTACCGGTGAGGAAGTTCTGGTTCAGTTAGAATGTGTTGCTCGGGTGGTTGTAGGGGGACATTTTTTAAATATGCCTTTTTACGTGGCAAATATACTTGACGAATGTATTCTAGGGTTGGACTTTTTCAGGAAGACAAGTCTGAGCAGGGCGTTGGAGTCGCTCTTTGTTGCTCCCTTGAATGAGTTGAGAATGTCTTGTTGTCGGGTGTGTGACGCTTCCGGGAAAGTTCCGGCTAATCTAAAAGATTTTTATGAGCGGAATTCTGTTGATTTGGATAAAGCGCAGAAAGATATTTTTGCTAAGTTCGTGATTGAATTTCAGGATATCTTCTCTGATCAGATCGTGGTTGGGAACTGTGATGTTCTGCAGCATGAGATAAATCTTCAGGATCCACGCCCGATTAAGCAGGCTCCGAGGAGGATCCCGGTAGGAATGCGGGCTGAGATGGAAAAGATTCTTCAGGAAATGAAAGACCAGGTAGTTATCGAAAAGTCTTTTGGCCCGTGGGTTTCTCCGGCGGTTTTGTGAAAAAAAAGACGGCTCTTTGAGGTTCTTTGTGGATTATCGCCAATTAAATGCAGTTACGACCAAGGATTCTTTTCCTCTTCCTAGAGTAGACGATCTTCTTGATCAGTTGTCCGGGAACGAATGGTTCTCCACTCTGGATATGAAAAGTGGGTACTGGCAATTGAAGATTCGGCCAGAGAATGGAGAAAAAACTGCTTTCTCGGTAGGCAATGGACTGTGGCAATTTACGGTAATGCCTTTTGGCTTGTGCAACGCTCCGGCCACGTTTGAGCGCTCGATGTAGCGGGTTCTCCAGGAGTTGTTGATTAAAATTTGTTTGGTTTATCTGGATGACATCGTTGTGTTTGGTAAATCTTTTGAGGAGGAAGTAACTAATTTGGAGAAAGTTTTTCTAAGACTCAGGGCGGTTAATTTGAAACTTAATCCTAAGAAATGCAATTTGTTTAGGAAACAGGTGAAATATCTTGATCATGTGATTTCAGCTGAAAGGATCGCGACGGATCCGGAGAAAATTGCAGCTGTGAGGGAGTGGCCTGTTCCACAAAATAAAAAGCAGGTTCGCAGTTTTCTGGGATTTTGCGCTTATTATCGCAAATTTGTTAAAGGTTTTTCTTTGATAGCAAAGCCTCTATTTACTTTGACTGAAAACCAGGTGAATTTTGTTTGGACTGAGCAATGTCAGAAGACGTTTGCAAATCTTAAGCAGACGTTATCTTCTCCTCCTGTGCTCTCTTTTCTTCTTGAAGAAGGAAAGTTAATTCTGGACACTGATGCTTATGGCTATGGTGTTGGCGCGGTTTTATCGCAGATTCAGCAGGAAACAGAGAAGATCATCGCTTATTATAGTCGGGTATTGAATAAGGCTGAGAGGAATTATTGTGTTACTCAGCGCGAGTTATTGGGTATGGTTGATTCGATAAGATCTTTCCATCACTATCTGTATGGGCAGAAATTTCGGGTTTGAACTGATCATGCGTCCCTTAGATGGGTGATATCTTTTAGAGATTTGGAGAGTCAGTTAGCTCGCTGGGCGGAAAGACTTCAGCAATATGACTTTGAGATAGTTCATCGAAGTTGTCGAGCGCATGGAAACGCGGATGGGCTTTCCAGGCGACCTTGTGCGGAGTCTTGGTGCAAATATTGTTCTAAGGTGAGGTCAGAGACGCCTTGAAGCAGGAGGAACGGGTAGCTCGGATAGGTTTTGAAGGATTTCTGTCTGAGGAATGGCAAAAGGATCAGTTAGAAGATCAGGCCGTATCGATTATTTTACAGGAAAAAGAAAAGGGTTATTGTCTCTCTTGAGAAGAGGTGTCTGCTATACCTTTCCTCGAGGATTTACTGGTCTCGTTGGGACGCTTTAGGTGTTTCGGATGGAGTTCTGCATAAGAGGTGGGTACCTTCGAATTTAAAGTCGAGTTCTCTTCAGTTTATTGTGTGACCGGACGGTTAAGCCGTTTAACTGACTTTTACGGTCACCACCTGCTTTCACCCCTAAGCAGTAAGGATACAGCCTTTTTGGTCTGTTTCAGAAACGGACTCACCAGATAGACGAACATCCGAATCTGCCGCCTTTGCCTTTGAATCCCCTTCGATTCTGGACCCTGGACGACTGGATTGGACAATGGACTACTGGTGCGTTCCAGATTTCAACCAAGATCAAGTCGTGAGAATGAATCACACACTGAGTTTATGGTTATACTGTTTATAAATTGTTTATTAACACTTGTAAAAAGAAATAACAATTTCTTGTGTTACAAAATATATAAATATACAACGCGTTATTAACAACCGGTTCTTCCAGTGTCGCGATATACATCACTTATAGCGAGACGATGTTTCTACGTCCGACTTCTGCGGAACGATCGTACAACACTATATGTTATATTGAGTAAGACTCGTTACAACGCTATGCTCTCTTGAGCGCTCGATTCCAACTGCTGCGCGGCGCGACCGTCTCACCCAAGAACGCTTGCTTTCCCCTACCGAGAACCGCGCATGCGCAACCCGCCTTAAGAACAAACCTACCAAATTATTGATGAAACTTTACTGAACTATTCTTTGACCTAAACCATGTCTACTGACAAAGTTTTACTCATAATTGACAAGTTTTCACAAAGTTAATTCAATTTTGAAAATTTCAATTATTGAAATTTCCCACCAGCAAAGTCTCATCAACACTCGAGAAGTTCACTCCCAAAGTTTTGCAAATAATTCACAACTCCTTTCTTTGTTCCAGACCGAGTCATCGATGGATAAGGATCCCAAATAAGTAAGTACCAAAACTTACTAACGCACCAATTATTAAAAATACTTAGTGTGGAGCCTTCCCCATCGAAGCTCTTTCCATCCTCGAAATATCACTCATAATTCTAATCTCGTTTTTATTTTACAGGTGTTGTCAGCCCCTGAGAGCCTACCAGATCTAAAATAAGTACGAAGCGTCACTTATTTGTTAAACCTGCAGTATCGTTTCTACAAAAGATGCTTTTCACGCACGCCAAGTATTAACAATAATTCAACCTTCTGTGAGGGTTAGGCTCAACGACGGCTGTCAGGGTTAGGACCCTAAATTTTTTGAATTATTGATGAAATTTGCCTTAACGCTTAATCTAAAGAAGAATAGTACGTACGCACAGTTTCAGCAATAATTCAACTTTTAGTGAGGGTTAGGCTCGACGGCGACTGTCAGGGTTAGGAGCCTAACTTTCAATTATTGATGAAACCTGCCTGGACGTTTAATCTAAAGAAGAAAAACACGCACGCAAAGTTTCCGCAATAATTAGCAGCCCAAACTCAAATGTTACACACGGACGCATCGCCAAGAGGTACAACACACTGAGGTAAGTACAATAACTTGCTGAATTATGTGTGAAATATTCCACTTAACTACTTTTCACACAAACACCAACAATCTAACAAAGCGTGAGCAAAAGTTTTTTAACGAGGTAATCTGCTACCTCTTTTTTCTGTTTCAGGTAACTGACCAACTATCCAGGAGAAGAACACACCTAACTCGGACAAACGGAGCCAATTTCAACAACTACAGGTAAGCATACAAAACTTTACTTATCTTAATTATTGTTTTCTTTTTCAGGTGAGCTTTCTTCTGGACACACAGTCAGTTACCGCAGTTACACCAATCATTACCAAGTTAGGTGTTACGAGTTAGTACCTAACTTCTCAATTCTTGCTCACACTTAGCCAGATTAACGATTAATCCAAACCAAACTTACTCATAAAGTCACAGCGATAAATACACACTGCTTCGCAAACAAGTGTTTTTAACAAGTGTCAATTTGGCGAGTAGACCCCTTTTACTTGGGTCCCCTCAAAAGAAAAGAAGACAAAATAAATTACATAACGTTTTGATTAAACCTTAGGCATTATGCACCCCTAACTAAAATTAAACACACGAAATACAGTCCGCTCAGAATCAAAAAACAAAACCGTCTACCGATTTACCACTACAAAAATGTTTGGTATTATTTTCAACGCTTCACATCGCCGCTTGAGACGGTATCCCTACGCTGCACATCCTCATTGACCCCTGGATTCTCCTCACGACAGGCGGATGCGACCTCCGAGACCGTCAGTTGCAATTGTTCCTCGGAAAAGAGTTGAGCAAATTTTAGAAGAAGCCCATGATGCTCCTTCTGGGGGTCATTTCGGAATAAATACAACGTTAAGAAAAATTCGTAAGCGGTTTTATTAGGCTTCGTGCAAGAGGGATGTCAAGAATTGGTGTAGGTCTTGCAACGTTTGTGTAGCGAAAAAAGGCCCTGCGGACAAGGGTAAATTTTCGTTGCAGGTTTTTAATGCCAGTGCGCCTTTTAAAAAGTTGCAAATGGACATTCTGGGCCCTTTTCCGGCGTCTTCTTCAGAAAATAAGTATCTCCCAGTGGTTGTAGATTGTTTCTCCAAGTGGGTGGAAGCTTTTCCTTTAAAGAATATTAGGGCGTCGATTGTGGCGGAAGTTTTTGTCAATCAGATAGTTTCTAGATATGGGGTTCCGTTGGAATTACATACGGATCAAGGTAAGAATTTTGAATCTCGACTTTTTCAGGAGTTGTCGTGGTAGGAATGAAGAAGACAAAAACTACTGCTCTTTATCCACAGTCTGATGGACAGGTCGAAAGACAGCATCAGACGATTTTGCAGTATTTGTCTAAGTTCGTTGACGAAAATCAAAGCAATTGGGATTGTTGGGTTTCGATGTTTCTTTTTGCTTACAGATCTATTAAGCATGAGACTACGGGGGTTTCTCCTGCTGAATTGTATTTTGGGCGTGATTTACGCCTGCCATTAGATTTGTTACGGGGCTCTCCGCCGAATTATTGTTCAGGTTCTTTAGAGGATTATGTTTGTGAGTTAGAGTCGAAATTTTAGGAGGTTCATCAGGATGTTAGGGAACGTTTAGAGATGAGTTCGAACAAAGCAAAAATGCGGTAGGATTTTAAAGCTAGACACGTTCTTTTTGACGTTGGGCAGAAAGTCTGGTTCTTTAATCCTCGCAGAAGCAAAGAAAAAGCCCCTAAGTTGCAGAAGAATTGGGAGGGGCCTTACGTAGTTGTTAAGAAATTAAGTGACGTAGTATATTGTATTTATCGCTCAGATAGACACAGGAATAGGGTCGTGCACGCTGATAGGCTGGCTTTGTTTTACGAGAGGTGGGAACACACGTCGGAGCCTTGTGAAAATTAGTGGGGTTCTTTCTACATCCTTCCGCGTCATAGACCTGTTATTATTTTTGTTTGATAATTTTAGTATTTTTTAATGTTTGCTTTTGAAAGCATGCTGTTGGTGTTTCTTTTATTTTTGTTTAGTTATGTCGGTGCCCGGTGCGGCGGTCGTCGTGTGGTCGTGGTCGTCGTGGGACGTTTCTTCGAGGGACGTCGTCGTCGCGGGACGGTCTTAGCGTCGTCGTAGTTTTCGCGGGGCATTTCTTCGTGGGAGTTGTCGTCGTCGCGGAGAGGTCGTCGCGTGATCGTAGTCTGCATAGGACGCTTCTTCGTAGAAGTCGTCGTTGTTAACTTGTACTGTTAGGGAAGACTGCCTTGCTCACGGTTTTCGATGCGTGGTTTTCCGTGGACCGATGGGCAAATGCCGAGGCGGGGACTTGGGGTGTCTATTTATGGCGGTGGGTCCACGCATGTTTTTCCCCCCTCCTGTCCGAAAACCGCGGTGTTTAGCGGAAAATTGTTAAAGCTCTGGAAATAGAAGTTATTTGAGAAGAATTTCTTCGGCCAGTTTGGTCGAGATCCTGGAGCAGCAGCTCAGGAGTGAGCAGGAAGACTGAAGTCCTCCTTTGATCGTCGGGACGACGATCTGAAGAGGAGGGGAGCAGTGTTACGCGGCGGACACCGCGTATGTACCGCGGGAGCTGAGTGAACGGCGCGCGATCGGTGCGACTGTCGGTTGCCGGGCGACAACGGAGTTTGTTTACGAAAGAAGTTCAAGAGAGATACGAAGCTGTCACGGCGCGTTTCGGCGATTTGTATAACAAGCTGTTCTTTCCTTGTATTCTGTTGTAATAAAGTGTGTTTGACGAAAAGCCGCGTACCCTCTCGTTTCCGCGGGCAAGTGCGTGTTTTGCGACGTAGCTTTAGCGCGGCCGCGAACGCAACAATATATATACTTATATATATAATTTATGTTTATATTAATAACTGAATCTATTTTTCACACATGTACTACTTAATAATAATTACAATTTATATGACCATAATAATGTTTTACTGAGTCTCTATCACGGCCACGGCCTCTATTTCAGGCCGCCCTGCTTTTTCTAGCGCTTGTTACTCTTCTACTTGCAAAAACAAAAATATGCATACAGTGCACTTATAAATTCTTGCATTTTGAAACATTGTCACTTATAGAAATTTTTATTGACTTCTATTTGTGTGCATTGTGTGTGTGTGTGTGTGTGTGTGTGTGTGTGTGTGCGGGTGTGGATCAGGGTGTTTCTGATAAGTAAGGATATTTCTACGTATGTGTGTATGTATGTATTATTTATTAATATATATTTAAAAATAGTATTCTGTACCTACGCTTGTGTAGTTCAAAAGGTGGATCTTTTTCCTGTTTTTCGGCAGAATCTGTAAAACCCAAATATAAAAATATATATTTTGTAGCATCTGGTTTTTCTGCAGAACGTAGTTTTGTGATGTAAACGTATAANATTCACATACAAAATGTAGTGATAAATAAATTTAATACTTACTTGTATCGAATTGTATTTCTAATAATCTTATTTCGTCTTGCAGTTTCCTAATTTTTGGTCGCAATGCGATATTGACAGTTTGTATACGCAAATTTTGCATTTTGATTTCAAACTCGTTTTTAGTAGTTTGAGTTATTTCTGAAAAAATACTTATAATTACAAAAATTTTATAAATGAATAATAAATATAGTATTTTTACTTATATATACTTACTTTTAAAGAAAAAAACAATTGCGTCTTTTTTTGAAATGATTTCTGTGTTTTTTATTTCAGTATTTAGCGCTTACGTAGTAACTATGTATAAAGTTATAGTGTATTTAATGCCAGCAGTGGCAATTGCTCTTAATGGTATTGGTTATTTATTGAAGGCAGATTTTAGTGGTTGTTTATTTATTAGCTGATCAATGTGAGGGGAAAGTAGGTTACGGTATATAAATTTAATAAATAAGTTAGAAATAATTGCTATTATTTAAATATGTCGATTAAACTTGTTCTACAATCAAACATATTTAACAAGAAAATATATGAGTATGTGTATAATTCTTTAAGATGTAGTTATATGTGTATTCATATATACAGGGTGTCTCATAAAGACCATATAACCGATCGTAAGCAAATAGAAGAAATTATTCTGAGTCGAAAAGTCATGAACCATTTTTTCTATTACATATAATAAAGGAGTAATTGTGGAATAAATCAAGCCAATCAGCACCGATCTTTAGTCGAGTGCACGTACACCAGACGCTCACGCACACCAGGCGCGTGGTTCACTGACGTGGGTTTGGCTAAAGGTCAACGCTGATTGGCTTGATTTATTCAATAATTACTCCTTTATTATATGTAATAGAAAAAAATGGTTCAGGACTTTTCGACTCAGAATAATTCTTTCTACTTGCTTACAAACGGTGATACTGTTTTTATGAGACACCCTGTATATATATATATATATATATATATATAATAATATGTTTTTGCTGCTATATATATTAGTTGAGCATATGAAATTTTTTAGTTAATGCCACGTTGTCTGTATATTCGAGGTTGAAGGGCGATAGTTTAGTTACATACTAAAAAACTAATATGATTGGTTACGTTATAGGGAATCAAAAGGTCACAGTGTTACCGTGCAATACCTGAATTACGATAAATGTATTTTATAGTTTGGTGGGTAAAATAAATTGTGTTGCAATATTTTCTGATANTATGCAAATTTTTAATATTATATATTACGTATTATATAGATAGATTTTTTTGTGCTAACAGTGAATAACGCAACTATTTATGTTACTGTAGACTGTGTTGCGATAGTGAATAGCAGTACTTAAAATCTATAGCATATGAAATGTAAAATATAGAATTGTAGTTTACTACAAAGGTATTGTTATTCGTGTTGTGTTTGGAGTATGTCAAAAGTGAGGTTTGGTTTTGTATAAACAATTATGTACAATTTTGTATTGTGCTGACATTTATAGTTTTTTAGTACACAGAAACTGCACGGGACTGCGTTGTTTCTTGAAGTATATGTAAAAGTTGATTGTGTGCATTTAACCTTTTGTGTACGTGGTAAGTGTACAAAATTATATATAATAATAATATAATAATTATATATAATAATATAATTAATTCAATGTTATATTCGAATAAATAACTTTGTAGCATATAAAACTTTATTGTTATTCTAGTAAACAGATACTTTATGCAAGGATTGTATTGCATAGTTACGTGAAAAGTGATCGATTGTTTGCATATGTGTGGTGAGTAAAAGTCAGTATAAATTATTAAATATATTATGTGAGTAGATATATACATATACATATGTAGGTTACTTACATAGAAAGTTATTAAAGTCTTTTTGTCTCCAACACCTTAGAAAATATAATGTATAAAAAATAAATTTTTTTGTTACAGGTAATATACGCAGTTTCTAGGAACGGTGTATGTTGTGTGTGTTTGTGTAAATAAACATCTTTTCTATATACGTGGTGAGTCCAGTAAAATATGTGTAAATATATAAATATTTAGATATAAATTATAATTATTTTTAATTATTTAGATATAAACTATAATTATAATGAGGTAACTAAGTAAAAACCTCATTATCAACATTATTTTATAATAACAGTGAATGTACTGTGTGTAATGTTGTTTTTTATGTGTAAAATTCTGTTTAAATATAAAAATGTTTGCTACTATAACTTAATGCTTAAATACAGTATATAATTTATTTAGATAAATAAT
>NW_018021085.1:73589-75417 GCF_002006095.1 Pseudomyrmex gracilis
TGGAGAAAGAGAAGAACCCATTGGCGTTCCAAACGTCTGCTTATAAAATCTATTATTAAAAGTAAAATAAGTTGAATTCAAAACTAAGCGAACCGCCATAATGAATTCATTGCGAGGTAATGTTGTTTCCCTCTCCAGAGAATGCCACCTGTCCAGAAGACTATAGACCGCCAAATCCAAAGGTACATTTGTAAATAAAAAGATCGCATCCAAAGAAATAAGTTCAAAATAATCGTCAATGTAAATGTCCGAAATCTTTTCCACCAAAGAGAAACTGTTGGAAACATGACTCTTAGCAAAAGATAAACTCTTGTAAATTATTTTATGGAGAAAGGATGCTAACCTTTGAAGCGGCGTGCCGACAGACGAGACAATGATTCTAAGAGGAAAATTCTCCTTATGCATTTTAGGCAGCCCATACGCTCTAGGTAAATTCGCCACAGAAACATTAAAAAACTTGTATAATGTATCAGAAATATAGTCACGGTCTCTCCATCTTTTTAACAAACTTTTCAAACCATCTAGAAGTTTATTGACTGAATTGNGCTTTAATTCACTGTAAGTATTGGTATCCGAAAGAAG
Organism: Pseudomyrmex gracilis; assembly: GCF_002006095.1. Classification (NCBI taxonomy): domain Eukaryota; kingdom Metazoa; phylum Arthropoda; class Insecta; order Hymenoptera; family Formicidae; genus Pseudomyrmex; species Pseudomyrmex gracilis. The sequence goes on from NW_018021085.1 coordinate 74,172, forward strand.
AGTATGCATTTTTTTAATGTAAACATTCTTATCTAATGCAACCACCATATTTCCTTTATCGGCTTTGGTGAGCAATATATCATTATTGTTTTTTAAGAACGTCTTTGTGGCCGAGAGAGCAGACAGAATGTCAAAATCTATATTTGAACGTTTTTCTTTAGTCTTGATGTTGGAAAGTATAGAAACAAATTTATTTCTAATCTCCATCTTTATCGCAGGAGAGAAATCATACAAATTGTTTTCTAAATATTTAATAAAGTTTATCAACATCTTATCATTCCATTGCGAAGGCAAACTAAAACCTTCGCCTAACTGTAATAAACCCATAACTTGTGACGGAATATTGACCAAAGTTAGGTTGATAAACCATCCCTTCCTTAAGGAAAACAAATTAGGGTTAACATTAAAAAAATTCTGTGAGGAGATATCAACTTTCACAACATTCTCTCCGGCAGAAGAAAGAAGTGTATTAAAAGAGAACTTAAATTTGGTGTCCTCAGTTGAGTTAGTTTTAAACTTATTTTTATTGGAACGTGAAGACATTCTTTCTTGTTTTTGAGAATTGTCTGATATTTTACAAAAATATTTAAAGGTGCGTACTGACTTGAGCATTTTTACGCGCACGAACGGTTTGCGCGCACAAATGTTCGCGTCTGGACGTGTCGATTTTGTTTTGACGCACAATCTGAGCACGCACGAACGCGATCCGTCGCTTGTCGGTCTATCAAATGATTTTTGTGCGAATCGATGCTCAGTCTGGACGTGTTTGTGGAACGGAAAAGTCGTGCGCGAAAAATGGAATGGTCAAATGAAAGAGCTCTACAATTAATAGATGAATATGAGAAGTTATCNGTGTTGTGGGATGCTAAACATTCATTCCATTTCAATCGCAATAAAAAATTAGATGCTTGGGAAATAATTGCGAATAATATAAAAATGGACGTAGGTACAGTGAAACAAAAACTTGATAGTTTACTAGGATCCTTTCGCAGAGAAAAAGCAAAAGGTAAAAAAAGTATTGGAACAGGAAAAAGTATTCATATACATTCATGTATATTTTTGTTATTTCTAAATAATTTTTATACATGTATCGTAAATTGTAAATTATAAATTATATTTTCCAGCTCGTAAAGATATATATTTTTCGAAATGGTTTGCTTTTGAAAGAATGCATTTTTTATTGGATAAGGATAAACCCTGCAAAACAATGGATACAAAGATAATGTACGTATTTAAGTAATTAAAT
>NW_018021085.1:81582-82636 GCF_002006095.1 Pseudomyrmex gracilis
AGTACAGCATATACAAAACGTTTTGTTAGAACGTACAAAAAGCGTGTTAGGATCTGATTGGGCCATTTGGCCAGTCAGGTCCACCTCATCGAAAATAAGAATTGTTAGGAAAAAGCCTACAATACAAAAATTTTTGAATATTTTTAGGAGAATAACGAAGAACAAGAAAATGACGCGTTTCTATCAAATTTAAATTCTCAAGAAAATCTATCGAATTTAGGCGATCAAGAAATAGATGATGACCCCTCAAATGATTCAACAATAGAAAAAATGCCGTTCACTACTCCAGAACCAAAACTAAAGAAAAGAAAACTAAAAAAAACTAAATGATAAGAAGGATGACGCGAAATTAGCAGAAGCATTCAAAATTCTTAAAGAATCGGCTNCAAGGAAAGAAATACCACCTGATNATTGTACCATATATTTGCAACATGTAGCCAATAAACTTANGAGTTATAGCAAGAATACTCGGATACAAGTTGAACATGCTATAAACAATATTTTTTTNGTAACTGATATGNGAAAATACGACTACCCTAATCGTACTTCTTTTAATTATGAAAATATTCCAGTTTTAAATTATCGTTCTACATATTCTTATGATAATCAACATCCAGTTATAACATCCAGTCCACTACCGTCTCCAACATTTTCTGCAAGTACTTCAAGCTCAATTTCCAATTACCCTACACTTATACCGGATCTTAATATACAAAATAATAACTTTGAACAATTGTGATTTTTAAAAATTATCTTTTCCTTATTACTTTGTACTTACTTTTAATTACATAACAATTTAACGTGTATTCTAAAATTATTATTGAAATATGTATTAATTTTTAAAAATTAAATAAATGTCACCATTCTTACCTTTATGTTTTCTTTCAAGACTTCAATAAGCGCTCCACAAACTTCAGGAACAATTACAGATATCAACTGTTTTGACACTTTAAACAGATATTGTAGACTTGTATACAAATCTCCCGTTGCCAAAAAACGTAGAGTTATAAGCTAATCTTTCGGTAACGGTAACAGCTTTTCGCAATGCAGTATC
>NW_018021086.1:0-3504 GCF_002006095.1 Pseudomyrmex gracilis
TTTTCACTATGCTCATAGCCAATCGCGCGTATTTTTTCATGTGAGATGAAAGTGCGAGAAATGAGAATATTCGACAAAGATACACAATTGACCCCGAGATCTAAGATTTGAGAAGCGACTATGAATTCGGGCCTTACTTCTTATAAAACCTAATTTATCGAGATTTTGGACTTTGTATCAAGATATCTTCGTTGGGAAGGCACGGAGAAAAAAAAACCACGAAATACTTTTTTTCGTGCCTCGATCTCAACTTTGGATTGAGTCTAGGCCAAACTCGATTGGTTTAGCCGATTCTTGAGATCTAAAAATCTCGAAATGCATAAATGGCCATTCTCGCGTATAAAGAGCCGTCTACAATGGAGAGTTGTAGGCCGTAACAGTAAGAAATTGACAAATCACAATCGATTATTCTTCTGTACTTTGTCTGTGATTGGTCAATTACTTACTATTACGGCCTACAACTCTCCATTGTAGACGACCCTTAAGGCCTGTTCTACAATACAGTCGTAAGCTCTAAGTCGTAAGAAATTGACCAATCACAGATAAATCACAGAAGAATAATCGATTGTGATTGGTCAATTTCTTACGACTTACGACTGTATTGTAGAACAGGCCTAAAGAGCCGTCTACAATAGAGAGTTGTAGGCCGTAATAGTAAGAAATTGACCAATCACAGACAAAGTACAGAAGAATAATCAATTGTGATTTGTCAATTTCTTACTGTTACGGCCTACAACTCTCCATTGTAGACGACCCTTAAGAGGCACGGGGTACCTCGCGCAGCGCGCGCGCACTTTGTTTGCGCGTATACTTGGCGCGAGGCACTATCATGCCTCTTGATCGCTATCGCTATTCCNTCCATTGTGCAAGGGGCTTTAGAATGGCGTATGGACCAACCTGAAGCGGTCTACTTAGCCACTTCGCACCAATACCAATAGACGCAGTATAATTCTCTTGATAACTGGCGATTTTCGGAGTTCTTAGAAACACGTATGTCATCGAGAGAAGTCTAACTGACTGACGTTCGGCGTAACGTTCTGATCATCTTTTGTATTTTGACGTAAGAAAACCATGTCATTGAACACGGCACACGCAAACGGCGGAGTTCTTCTTCACGCTGGTGAATGGTAAGAGTTGCAAAATGTTTTGTAAATGATTCGATTTACTTTAGTCGCACAAAATTATTTATCTGGAATATTCTCGATCTCATGACGTCTGCAACGTAGTACCGCCATAGCCTTTCCGTGACAATTAGCTTGTTGTCGACATCCGTGTCAGTTGATCAAACTCAGCTTTACAATTACACACACTTCAATTATACAATCATGCAATTTACATTTATGTTCAACGACGAAATATCTAGTTTTACATCTATCTTCTCGCACATGTTACTTATGCTAATTGTAATTACTGTACAATTGCATGTGAAAATGTACAATCATGATAACTGATAACTTTAATTGTGTAACTGTGCTTTCAGCATCATACTATTTTGTGACAATGTCACCATGGAATTTCATGGTCAAGAACAAGCTGAATTTTATGGAAAAAAAGAAGGCAGATTGTACTTGACTACTCACAGAATGATCTTTAATGCTAAAGATCGGAAAGAGAAAATGCAATCATTCAGCTTTCCATTTGTCACATTGAGCGGAATTGAACTAGAACAGCCAGTGTTTGGCGCTAATTATATATCAGGCAAATGCCGCGCCCAACCAAATGGTAACTGGATTGGAGAATGCAAATTCAAATTGCGATTTAAGAGTGGCGGAGCAGTGGATTATGCACAAGCTTTGCTAAGAGCTGCATCAATGGGTAAGACACATACAAATGAAACAAGATATATAAGACATTTCATGATTGATATACATTGTGATCATACAATCTAGTTTTATGATTTGTACATATAGAGAATGTTGTATCTAGGTTTTTATATGTAAAGAGTATTTTATGCATATTCAGTATATGTCAGATTTCACAACATTAAATGTGTGAACATGTGATATTTTATTGTATAAATATATTGTATTTATGATTTTTAGCTCAACGTAATGGTCCACAGGATGATGCACCACCACCATATGTACCTCCAATGTCTGAATGGTATCCAGCACAACCTTCAGCTTACAGGCCTTCACCAAATGGATATTATGGATGGATGCCTCCGACTAATGTGTTTCCAGATGTTCCACCAGGTTTAATATTAGCTTTATGGTTTTATGTTATTTATTATTGACACTTGTATAAAGAATATTCTAGAGCATGCACATGTATCAAAAATCGTAAAAGCTAATTATTTTTAGCCGTTTGTAATTGCAAAAATTTGATGTAAAACATAAGCTGGATTAAGTAATTTTTTTTTCAGTATGTTGCAAAAATTCCTGTGCATGACTTAGATTGAATCCAGATATTATATATCTACTTTTACTTCTAATAAAATGAATCAAAATGTTCATGTCAACATGAAAATGACACAAACACAGGTTCAATCTAAAAGCTATGCAAAAAATCTGTGAATTTGTCTTAAATTAAATCGATTTTTTAATTTGTTTTTAATTTGGAGTAGCATGCAATATTGAACTAATTTTTTTTTTTCTAGGAAATACGGTCTTCATGACAGATAGTCCGCCACCGTATCCCGGTATACAGCCGGGATACGGATACGCGAGCGGACCACCCCATCAAGGCGTCGCAGGTGCAACAGGACAGCCAGCTGTTCCCGGATGGGCCAATCCCAATTACAACGGTCAGCCGATGTCTAGAGAAGGTGCGTATCCCAGCGGTTATGGGCAACCACCTTATAGTGGGTATGGACAACCGCCTTATAGCGGTTATCCGTCTAATCCGCCACCATACTCGCCGTATCCGCAAAGTGGCTATGCACCACCCCCTGGATCTTATCAACAGCCAGCACCCTACAACCCGTATCCACCTCAATACTAAATTGTAACGAATGTACAGATTATATCTAATTATGTGACTGTGTAAATTAAGTTGTCAAATTATGAGTTATGAAAAGTATGATATTTAACGCTTCAAGATATGTTGTCACACGTAATGATGTTACTTTGTGTATGAGTATATGCATAATAACATTTAGGAGAAAAGCAACAATAGTTTAAATACCACTTGGGAACAAAAAAGAAAGTAAACTGCAAAATAAGTATCTTAACATGTTCCGTGCCGTATCTTAACATAATTTTCCATTCACGTCATTAAATGCTTTATGTTGTTCACATAATTTATATTGTATTTATAGTGTGTTACACAACTTATGAATGTATAATAAATTTATTCTATGTGTGATAATTATACGTATTAATATATGATGTAAGACTTTAATGATGGAAATTGCAAACGGAGGGGCCTGAATGGAAAATTTATTTTTATGACACAGAATATGTTACATATCTATAATAAAATATATATAGCTTTATGTGTATAATTTTCCTTTGGAATGCAAATAATACAAAAAATTACATGTTACTATCATGAGATTATAGT
>NW_018021086.1:3595-5136 GCF_002006095.1 Pseudomyrmex gracilis
ATATATTTGATGTACATATTTTAAAAAACAGTATATATAAATATACGTACAATATATATTTACGTATAACATTAAATATTAACTGAAGATATATTTTGCTGTTTTTATTTAAACCTATTAATCTTTAAAGGCTTTTTATTTATATTTGACAATTATTCGCGATTATTCGCTAACCTTGAAAGTTTTTGGTATTAAGTAACACGACCCCACGTAACACATCAATGTGAAATAAAATTTGCTTTCACTTCTCTCGGTTATTATATTGTCAGTAAATAGTGAGAAACACGGCGAGATACATATAGTTTTGGTGTTTTCAACTGTTTCTAATTCATATTTAACGCAGTTATAAACATTTTCACGCAGTTATAAATTATACTTTATGAACATATGTGCAAGTACATCAATTAATTATTATTTTACGTTTTTATTTTAAAAAGTATATTATGTATATGTCAAAATTCCCGGTGATAAGAGATAAAAATCTTTGTTAATATCTCACTATTTACAAGCATTACGTGACACGTAATGACTTTAAATTAAATGTCTTATATAGAATTTCTCACTTAAAAAACTACAGACAACATAACAATTATAAAGTTTCAGTAACATTTAAATTTAAAATCATGCTGAAACAAAATAATTGCGTTAATATGTCAAGTAAAAATCATGTTTGTACGTATTTTACTACTAATAATGCTAAAAATAGAAAATATAAGTATACAAAATAACGCCATTGCATTACATTTTTTAATGACAAAATAACAATGACGTAAACGTTTTATATATTTGAACTTTCCTTTACTGAAAATATCAATATAAGAGTATCATTTATTAGACAGATATACAGATAAAATTTTGTTACGGTAAACATATGTTAACATTATTATCTGCAAGAACTCCGTTTCTTCTATAAGTGAAAAAATATTGATGACATTTTTTTATGAATATCGCTTTCGTAGATTTAAAATTAAAACCTTGTCATTGAAATTTGGTGCGATAGCGTATGATATATTGTTCATCTGTGTCTCTCCACATAAATGCATTATTCCACAAGTTCTTTGTTTTATTCATCAGATGCAAAGGCTGCTGAAGCTGCGCAGAGCGCATATTATGATCCTAGTAGGCCTCAATGCGCGTATGTTCCACCGCCAGAATATTATGTAAGTATTCTAGTTTCAGATGTATGTATCAAAAACAATTGTTCTCTCTCAAATGTTGGAAACTTATATATCCAATTATGTAAAACATACACTTTCTACAAAACTTCTTTTAAAAACATTACATTAGTTTTATTTCTTTGATTCTATAAAACCACATTCATTTCTTGTATAAACTTATGTTATAAGAATATCGTTGTTTTTTTACTTATCTTAAGGAAAGCATTTTTCTTATCTTGTTTATCTTATCAAAAAGGAAACGACAAAGTTTTATATCAGAAGATATCAAAACTGATCTTATTGCACTTGTATTTACGTACACACTAAAAAATATTAATAAAATAATAAATTTCATATATATATATATATATATATTCCTTCCGC
>NW_018021086.1:5162-12265 GCF_002006095.1 Pseudomyrmex gracilis
TATATACTATATATTATATACTTCTAATAAACTATATATAAATACTATATATAGTAAAACATACTATTTTTAGTCTCCTATAGACAGTATATATTTTGTCAGCTATAATTGCATATGATAATATATTTCAAATAAATTCTCTCATAATTTCTGTAATAAATTGTGTCATTGTTTCAGGAAAGTCCACCTGCTTATTCGAAGAAGTATCAGTGAAAAAATGTACGTACATGCAAATTTATATGAATTCAATTGACACGCATTCCACTTTAGGCAAGTATTGCGAAATTATACGCTACCACGCATTTTAATAAACGTAACAAACTACGTTTGTTAAATAAAAATTCTTGAATCCAGCTACAGATTCAGAAAAACGGCGAAAGGTGCACTACTACTTTTCTCGTTATGCAATGTTAGAGAACACCGGTATTAGCGCAAATATTTGCAACGATACCACTATGTATTAACAATAATTCTTTATGTGCATGTTATTTCTTGAAAAATAGTATTATATTGTTTCACACAAATCTTTATGTCTAAAATAAATGTTTGAATATGTAAATATATAACAACATGTGTGTGAATTTATTGTAAACTTGCACACAAATTTTCTTTGTTTTATTAACAATTATAAAAATATATAATATTGAAACATCTCTCACACGAGAGAAATAGCATCAATATACATTGTACGCAATATTTTCTGTAACATTTACAGAAGATAAAAAAATAACTTCTTAGAATCCTATCCAAGTAGTTAATAGTGCGTCATAGATATATGCTATATGAAATATATAAATATAAAAAAAGCTAGAAAATCTATCCGTACTCAGACGTGACCGTTAGACTAAGATTTCCGTTTTCGATGCGAGTACCATGATACCATATCCGAGTATCCAACAATACAACGTCCGCCACGTCGACGGTGAATGTAAAAGATTTACATTCGCTCTCACATTCCGGCGTCGGAGCTACGGTCCACGTTTTACTGCCTATTATCTGAGCTTGCCACATAAGTCTTGATATATAATCCAGCTACAAAATAGAATTAGATGATATTTATAAAACGCTGATAAGTCGGTGACTTTTGTTGCGGCGTTGTTCGCGGCTACAAAACTCACGTGCATAACGGCACCTTCCTCGTAACCAAGGAAGATGTAATTGCTGTACGGAATTTCCGCGTCCTCCGGCAAGAAGTGAGGCACGTTGTAAAACTCTTTCATAGCATCTAGAATCTGCAAATGACAATTTTTCCAGCCGACGTACCAGGAATCTTCGCCATTTCGATGTAACGCTTGATCTTCACTCATCGCGAACACTTCGCGCAAATTCGCAAAGTTACTCTTGAAATGCAAAAACTGGCATTCCTCTTCCACCGACTCGTAGGCACCCTCCGTTGTCTCGTACAAATTTCGAAAAAATTTTAGAGTGAATTTTTTACGCGCCGGCCAATCGTAGGTCGCGTTTTTTATTATCATAGGTCGGGGCGAATAAGAGTAAAAACGAAACTCTTCTTTGGTCAAGTTTGGCAAGATTAACGGCGCTTCAACGCCCCGGCAATAATCGCAATTTGATATCGGTCTTGTAAATTCCCATACGAGATAATTATTCGGCAATAAGCATCGAGTTCCTTGAAAACTCTTAATTAAATTCGTGTAAAAACATCTGTTAAATATACTATAGAGAAATGGCACTAATAATATCACCAGCATTTTTTTTGAGAACATTGGAAAACTGGGATTCTTAGCATTTGCGGTAGTAATCGCAGTAACGGATTTTAAATCACTTATTATAGCTCCATGTTGGATGTAATTTTCAGTTAATTTAAAAAACGCTTCTTGGATTATATCTATATTATTCTCTATCGTTGCCATTATAAAGAAATTAAGACTTCTTGAGTTTTCGGTCGGTTAATTTATCGTTCGTAAGGAGATAATCAAAATTATTTTTTATGTACATATAATTGTAACTTCCAAATCATAAATATAGAAACTTTTAATTTTTAATGTATTTCTTGTTTTGTGATACACACTGAAGTAATTCGAGCGAGTAATTAATATTTCACTCTTGTTGTACGTATTGCTCGTTATAATTTCTGGATTTTGACGATATTTAATAGTGATGTATAATTTACTGTAGTCACACTGTTAATCATATTTTTATTTTTATTATTTTTTTCTGTCTTTCTAAATGCGCAATCGTGCAGTGATGTTTAAATATATATAAATATATAATTGTGTTCTAATCATGTCGAACGTGCGTGAACTTGTTTACGTTGTCTCAGAAGAGATTTTAGAGAAAATATTTATTTAAATTACATATAAATTTCCGTAGTGTGTGTGTTTCAAACAGTATTTCCGCTGCACTATTTCTCACAACTGTACAGTGCAGTAATTTACACCCAGGATAATCCATCGATTCGAAATATGAATAATAACATAATAAATAATGTCCACATTTACACGCTCATACGCACAACATTGTGCTCGGCCTTGAGCTACATACGCGTGACTGTCAGAGCTGCAGACCGTCTATCGATTACACGGCGGAGACTTTCATCTCCCGGTTGGTGGGGATTCTCCTTCCAATGGCATTCATATCCGCCTTCTGAATAGAAGATTTCAGTCTCCTGTAGCCGCAACTAAGTGCTTTAATAAGACGTTTCCTGCGTCATATGTTCAACAGATGTGCTCGTTCTTCTGAAAAACAGCTTACGCATCGACACATACGTACATACACATACACGCAATAATATTCTCTCTCTCTCTCTCTCTCTATGCACATACACTCTCTGCATACATAAATGATTCAACAAGTATTTCATTTTTTATGGAATACACATACACACACACACACACACACACGCGCGCGCACGCACGCACGCACACATACACATACACTTCTAGTAAAGTATAAAACAGCTATTAAAAAGATTTATATATATATATAAAAGAATTATAAAAAACAAAAATCTTAAAAGTATTTATTTTATCAAATCACACAACGTAATGTACAGATCTCATTCAAACCGATTTTTAAAGTAGACTTGTCGACGGACAGTTATTAACTCCACATAGAAATGATTACAAAGTTTGATTTATCTTATTTACGCGGTTGTACAAGTCTGACGATATAAAATCTAATTTGCTGCAGTTACAACACTAAAAAGCATACATAAATTTTATACACAATAAGTTTTTATAAATCCTGATATAACAGATTCGACTTGGCTTTCTTTTTACATTATTTTATAATATTAGGCCAATTACAAAAAAAAAGTTTGAAAGATTATCTTTTAAACTAATAAATATATGTAAATTCGGTCATGAGAGCCGTTCGCTAGGTGTTGTGCGTAAATTATACGTGTATATATATACATATATACGTGTTCACGTGTAAATTTTTACACGTGAAAAAATTGTAATTGTTATTACAATTCGAATTTCACGTGTAAAAATTTACACGTGAACACGTATATATGTATATATATACACGTATAATTTACGCACAACACCTAGCGAACGGCTCTCATGACCGAATTTACATATATTTATTAGTTTGGAAAACTTCAGAGCCTTAAAAGATTCTTTAATTGATTATCTTTTAATTTTATGTAGTACAATACTATTCGTTGTTATTTTTCTGTTCAGTGTAATGATAGTGAAATATAAACGTGTCAATTTATAGTTTTTTCGCTCGCGAGGCATTGACTGTAGCTTCACTTCAATGATGATATCGTTTTTGTTGCAGTTCGTGTTATCAAAGAGAAATATGTATACAAATATGAACGTACATATGCAACCCCCTCTACAGTAAAAAAGATTTATATATTTCGTTTTGTTGCAAAAACTACAACAAAACATAAACCTTTGTTAAAGCTTAACACATATCAAGAGTAAATTCCATGCAGTCTCTCGGAATTATTTTGTATAGATACGATAACATTAAATTATTTGATAACCTGAGTAAAAAAGTTATATGAAAATTTCAACTAATCATATTGTGAACGAATAACAGTCACTTAAAAGCTTTCTTTAGAAATGCACACAATAATTTTAATTTAAGTTAATTTATATTCGAATTTTATAAAAAGAATTATCACTTTGGTGAATTTATAATATATCAACACTATTTTCAAATAAGATTAACCAAGTTATAAACTGACGTAAAAAATAATGATAATATTGTGTAAAAGTACATTTGACAGAAGTTAATTATTAGCATTGCGTCTGCTAGCCCTGAAAAATAGCCTTATTTTCCTTTAGTAAATTTTTTTCAAATTACTTGATTCAATTCTAATTTTATTATTTATTATATTCAAAATGTATTAAAATGTTAATTACAGAAAATTTAAAAATAAAGCAGCTTTAACTAATGATTTTTGTAGATTTTAAATAAAATATGTGGTTTCTATAAAAGGCTTGCAGATATCAACAATAAAAAGAAAAAATTTTAATTGTAGTCAAACATACAATATTATCACAACATATATTTTTAATCATGGAAGTTTCACTAATCACAGTTTTTATGTAAAAAAAACTGTCTAACTTACATTCACACAGTTGTGTAGAAAAATTCAGGGTATACTTAAATGTTGACTATATGAAAATACGAAAAATTGTCAGAGTATAATTGCATCTTTTTTCCCAACAAATCAAGACTAGTCACCTAAATTAGTTTCTTAGCGAAATAGACTACATTTATTGGGCGTTCTTAATAATGCGCAACTCAGAATAAATTATTACTTACTGATAGAAACGTGTGTGACTAGCTGACAATTTTTGTGTCAATGTAACAGCAGTATTTATGTCATTGTTTACACCCGATTAAAAGTTTTACTCTTACAGACATTGAAATTTCGAGCCACTATCAATCAAAAGTAACACCATTTGCCAAGAATGGCGTCTTTAATAGCAGATATGTACTGCGCAGGGACCCAATATATCCAATACCTTGATGCTTCGGTGGTTCCTAATTGTATTCCCTAAAATTCGAAGATCCAATATAAAAATAAAGTTGACATGACAATACTATCTTTATAACATGAGAACATAGCTATATACACACACCATAATATGATATTCAGGATGATCATGAATGGGTTCGCTGTGAACATCTTTGATTGAATTCATAGGTATTTTATCTGTTCTGTCTTTTGTACCAATCCACAATTGATCTTGTTCCAATTTAAATGTTAATCTAACTTTTCCCCCAGATTTGTTTAACATTCCAGCTAATGGAAATTCAGGCAGAGGTTCCTGTATAATTAGATTTTAATAATATTACTAAAGTAAACAATAAATATCAGAATATACATTATGTGTATTTGTGTATGTATAAATATAGAGTAAATTTTATACTATTTATACAACCTTGCTATCTAATATTCCTGGCATCACATCTTCTGGGATACCTTTATCTAAGACTTTCCTATGTATTTTTTGTTGTGATAGAGGTTCTTTGCTCACTGAAGAAACAGCTTCATCAATGAGGTCTTGTTTTGTTGGAATTGACACAGCCAATACATCATCTAACTTTGATCCAACTATCATGACTTTGGCACCTTAAACATTATACAATAGTAATATTTTTTATAACTCACATATAAAATAACGTACCTATAAAATACATTTTTAAGAATGATGGTCTTAATTAATAACCTTTTGTTACTCCCAAGTTCCTAAGAGTCTGATCATCTTTGGCTAATCCTTTAAACATAACTTTTTGCATTGCTTGTGGTACTGAAATGATTTTTTGCAAATGTGTTTTCAGTTCAGCAACTGTACTATCTAGAGCAAAATTTACACTAATTTTCTGTTTATTATAAACCACTGTAAAATTTATATTTTCCATAGGTAACTGTTGTTGTAAATTATTTTCAGCTGCATCCTGTGATTTGCTGTTTGTTTCATGTTCTGTTAATGATTCCTTGGTTTCTGTTGTTAAATTTTCAGTAGACTTTGGATTTGATGTCAGTTCTGAACAGGGGGATGAATTGCAACAGCTGTCATTGTTATCATTTTTGGCAGTATCTGAAAAGATAAAAAATAAATATATTAGAAAAATGAAACTAAGCAATGTCTTATCTTCTTAGCTGATTTTTCACATATAATCACATAATGATCACTTTCAAATTTATGATGACTCAGGCAACAAATTATATAGTATTCATTACAAAAACAAGTCACATGCAAAAGTGTTTTCTGACACAGTGAAAGGTTAACTTTTCGAGTTGCATTTATTTGAGATATATACACATTTTCAACTATCGATTGCATAACGTACATTGCTGCATCAAAATCAACCATAATTTTTAAAGCTTCACGCTTAAGAAAACTGAAATAAACGAAAAACATCGATGTCAGAATACTAATCTGACATACACAGATACACCATATATGTAACAGCATTCTGAAGAATCATAATCCAGCTAATTGCTCGTCTTGTTCCTCGCACGCTCAAGAATAAAACCAACGAAACGCATATAAAGAAAGCAACCGTACGTAGAAAATCATTACGAAAAGTAAGAAAAATAAACACGGGAATTTGCACATACCTACGTACTCCATGTTGAACCGTGTACCGTTGGCCAATCAAAATTATCACAGACTGCTACACACATATAATACACACACACACTACACACAGTTCTATAATCTAATGGCCGCGTTCAGCAGAACTAAATACTTATTAGCAAAGAGAAGACTGGAGAGCGGCCAGAACCATATGAAAATCTGTGATAGCTTCTCCGCCCTCCCTGTACACCAGCACCCTATGTCCATGGGTGGTGCATATTGGCAATTACGTAGCTATGGCCGGTATTCATAGTCGGATCTTGTATTTAAGATCGTCTTAAGTTTATCTTCAGATCATGTGCGAGTAATTTTATTGGCCGCAAAGCATCTGAAGATAAACTTAAGACGATCCTAAATATAAGATTCGACTATGAATACCAGCCTATGGGTTTGTTCGCGTCGCATGCCCCAACATGCTCCTACTCGCTCCAACGCGCTCTAATACGTTCGCGTCACCGGAAACAATATGGCGACTAGGTGTTCGCGTCGCGTTAGAGCGTACCCTAAGGGGCAATTAGGAGCATGCTCTAT
>NW_018021086.1:14150-17820 GCF_002006095.1 Pseudomyrmex gracilis
ACAAACACATAAATAAATTTGCAATTATTCTATCAAATTGTTAACAGAAGGTTAGAATGTCATTTTTTGTTGCACAGTGTCTGTACATACCTATTTTTCTATCATAGGTTTTATGTCCAATTTCTCCATTTCTGAATAAGTTTTAGATAAGATACAATATANGTTTTTATATATTTCTTCAAAGAATAGCTATCGGGAGATATAAGGAAATCGGCCTTATACGATATAGAATACGATATATATAGTAACTATCGACGCCATTTTGTTTCAGATTAAACATTGGCCAGACTCTTATTTCCAGGGACTCTAGCTCAGTGGACCCTTATTGCTAGTCCATACGCAATTCTAAGTCTTCACTGAGTTTGGATTAAAACCGTAGATTCAATGGGTGTGTTTTGCCGAAGGTAGCGCTACGTAGCGTTCATATATATAATACTCCTATATACTACCACGCGATACACGGCCGTCTTTCACAGTGGGCGTGCCCATCTATGTCGGGCTCGTGCTCAAGATGTTATGACTATGATCGCCTTGTGGGAGAAAAATTAATTCGGGATTACACCCGAATTAATTTTTGGAGGCCCGATTCAGTTCGCCACTCAACCGATAAACTCGGTTGAAAGGGACCGGCCCGGAAAAAATCCTTAGGTGGTGAGCGGATTCGAACTCGGGACCTTCGGGTTCGCAGCCCCTGCACTCAGGCCGCGAGACCACTGGGCCGGTGCGGCAAAACACACTCAATGCGTGATCACGGAGTTGTATAGGCTGCTTTCCTTTTAGGTGACACAGTCGACACAATTCGACACAAGAGTCATTCTGTCTTTGTTTCTCACTGAATACTGAACGAAGACAGAATGATTTTTGTGTCGACTTGTGTCGACTGTGTCTCCTAAAGGGAAAGCAGCCATAGTAGAGTAGTTTTCACTGTTGGTTTCTAGGTCTTGACCATATATATAATACTTCTATATTGCTAGTTGCGTATTTTCGCAATGAGAGGCACGAGGCCCGACAAAGAGAGACGCACGAAGTCCAAATATGGGCATAAATGGTCGAGCGTCATTATGCGCAAGCGCGTCTATTAAGCAAGTGCGAACGAGACAAAGCATTGGAAAGAACGCGAGAAAGAGAAATGCCCAAACGTGCTTGAATGTTCACCGCATGCGCACAAAGCAGCTGGAGAGAGAGGCTACTATATTGTCTGCACCGTAACATTGAACTTCAGGTCGGCACCGTACTAACAATATAGTAGTATTATATATATGGTCTTGACACAGACTGCGGGTGGGGAGATTTACACCCCGCATGTGAGAATCGGAGCACAACTCCAATCAGACGGTCGAACTGAGTTAGGGAGATTATAGAAGAAATGAGTAGAGGAGGATTTCAGTCTGTACGATAAAATGTAAGCTTAGATGGATATCTGCCCTTTAACGACGAAAGCGTACAATGCATGCATGGCTTGTAACTTATTAGAAAAGGCAACCTCCGCCACACTATACGGTGGGCTGAAACCGTTGTGGAATAAGTCAAGTATAAGTGAGTCAGAAGCGTCTTTATGAATAGGACAATGGAAAAAAATATGATCAATGTTTTGTTGAGTGTATCCACATTCACATTTGGCTGTTTCAACACTTGACTTATCCGCAAAGTGCGCCCCAGCACACGTATAAAAAGTACAAATGCGTGAGATAAAGGAGACTAAGCATCTAGGGAGTGGTCTTTTAAATTTTTCATACCAAGGTTTATCAAGAACCTGATCCTTCCAAGAGAAGTACCTACCCTCCTTGGTCAGAGCTTCCCCGAGCAAAAACTTCCTCGACTCTTCCAGCACCTCTTTCCTGAAACCGGAAAACAGGGAGCTGAAAGGACACTTAAAAGACGAGTTGGGTTCAGGTAGACTCAACGCTTTCTTGGCATAAAAGTCTGCATTCTCATTACCTCTGATACCCTTATGGGCAGGGACCCACAAGAAACTAACATTGATTCCCTGCAACGCGAGTTCAGAAGTGAGCGACTTAATTTTATACACAACACTCGGGTAAGAGCCCCGAGGGTCAGAGGACATGAGACAGCTCAGAACACTCATGGAGTCGGAAGCTACAACCGACAGGCTTAACGCAAAGTCCCTTATGTATTCAAGAGCACACAGAATGCCTTGTGCTTCAGCATCGAAGATGGTAGAATGATTATTTAGTCTGGTGAAATGTACCAGATCAGGGTATTCAGAGACCACTGCAAAACCCACCCGAGCGGGTTGATCCCCGACAGAGGGAATCATGGAGCCGTCAGTGTAGAAGATATGTGAGGCACCCATACTATCCAGGAATCTACTCAACTCCAGTTGAGGTGAGTGTGCAGAACGAAACTTAGCGCCTGAACTAAGATCAACGCAACACTTGTAGAACTTGACAAAAAAAAAAGGATAGTAAGCCAGGTAGAATGAGCACTTCTACTTGCTGAACTGCAGTCGAAAGGTGATTGAAGATGTTGAACAGATCGAAACTGTTGGCTCCACATATAGAGCTCCACGAAGGAAGGCTTTCTCGCACCATTGAACCCAGTTGGTGTTCCGCACGAAAAGCCACACGACACAAATACTTACGGGTCAAAAACCTACGTCGACAAGCCAAAGGTTGTTCGTTAACCAGATCTAGCAGCACATTGGTAGGAGTGGACCTCATAAGGCCACAAATTATGCGAATATAAGCAAACTGTAATCTATCTAACACGAGACATTCAGGCTGAGAAAGAGGAGATATCACTTGACAGTCTCAGTCAAAACGGAGCGAACTAAGCCCTTATAGGCCGTGGAGAGAACACTTGGGTAAACCCCCCATTTAATGCCCGCAATGGCTTTGAGTATATTGATCCGTGGAAGAACGCGCTTCCTAATTTCTGCTACATGTTTTTTCCATCGCAACGAGTAATCAAAGATTACGCCTAAAAATCTAACGCACCAGATGATTGGGATGACGACATTGTGAAAAGAAATCTTGACATTATGCTTTTTAATTAACCACTTGGTGTTACGAAGACTGTTCAATGAGAAGAAGGTCACCGAAGACTTTTCTGGAGAAAGTCTTAATCCCAGTTCCTCAAAATGTGAGCTAACATTTGTAAGCGCAACATTCAGTTGCTGAGCAACATAAGTGAAAAAGGAATGAGAACAGAACACAACAAGGTCGTCAGCGTACATTAATAGTTTGACTGGGAGGGGTAAACACATTTCCAAAAAAGACAAGTACAGGCTGAACAGCAAGGGACTAAGGACCTTGTGGTACACCCATGGTAGTAGTTCTAGATTGTACGTGAACACCGAAAATATAACACTCCAGGTTTCTAGACGAGACAACAGAAGACACAAAGTTGACAATAGACTCGGGAAAACCCAGTCTGCGTAATATACAAAGTAACATCTCAGGGACCACGTTATCAAATGTCCCCTCGATATCTAAGAAAGCTGCGCCTGTTAACTGACGATTATTATTGGCCAGTTTCACATGAAAATAGCCAAGTTGTCTATGCAAGACAAGCCACGTCGAAACTCAAACTGGTAGGAAGCAATTAAGTTGTTCTGTTCAGACCACCATTCCATGCGTCTTTGAATTATCTTTTCCAATAACTTAAGCAAATTATTGGCAAGAGAAATAGGGCGATACGCTCTTTTCTT
>NW_018021086.1:18243-24108 GCF_002006095.1 Pseudomyrmex gracilis
ACTGAAGTTTGGATTAAAACCGTGGATTCAATGCGTGATCACGGAGTTGTATACTAGAGTAGTTTTCACTGTTGGTTTCTAGGTCTTGACACAGACTGCGGGTGGGGGGATTTAAACCCCGCATGTGAGATTCGGAGCACATCTCCAATCAAACGGTCGAACTGAGTTAAGGAGATTACGGAAGAAATGGGTAGAGGGGGATTTCAGACTGTATGATAAAATGTAAGCTTAGATGGATATCTGCTCCTTAACGACGAAAGCGTACAGTGCATGCATGGCTTGTAAATTATTAGAAAAGGCAACCTCCGCCACACTATACGGTGGGCTGAAGCCGTTGTGGAATAAGTCAAGTATAAGTGAGTCAGAAGCGTCTTTATGAATAGGACAATGGAAAAAAATATGATCTATGTCTTGATGAGTGTATCCACATTCACAATTGGCTGTTTCAACAATTGACTTATCCGCAAGGTGCGCCCTAGCACACGTATGAAAAGTACGAATGCGTGAGATAAAGAAGACTAGGCATCTAGGGAGTGGTCTTTTAAATTTTTCATACCAAGGTTTATCAAAAACTTGATCCTTCCAAGAGAAGTACCTACCCTCCTTGATCAGGGCTTCCCCGAGCAAAAACTCCCTCGACTCTTCCAGCACCTCCTTCCTAAAACCGGGAAACAGGGAGCTGAAAGGGCATTTAAAAGACGAGTCGGGTTCAGGTAGACTCAACGATTTCTTGGCATAAAAGTCAGCATTTTCATTACCCCTGATACCCTTATGGGCAGGGACCCACAGGAAGCTAACATTGATTCCCTGCAACGCAAGTTCAGAAGTGAGCAATTTTATTTTATACACAACACTCGGGTGAGAGCCCCGAGGGTCAGAGGACACGAGACAGCTCAGAACACTCATGGAGTCGGAAGATACAACCGACAGACTAAACGCGAAGTCCCTTATGTATTCAAGAGCACACAGGACACCTTGTGCTTCAGCATCGAAGATGATAGAATGATTATTAAGTCTGGTGAAATGTACCAGATCAAGGTATTCAGAGACCACTGCAAAACCCACCCGAGCGGGTTGATCCCCGACAGAAGGAATCATGGAGCCGTCAGTGTAGAAGATATGTGAGGCACCCATACTATCTAGGAATCTACTCAACTCCAGTTGAGGTGAGTGTGCAGAACGAAACTTAGCGCCTGAACTAAGATCAACGCAACACTTGTAAAACCTGACAAAAAAAGGAAAGAATAGTAAGCCAGGTAGAATGAGCACTTCTACTTGCTGAACTGCAGTCGAAAGGTGATTAAAGATGTTGAACAAATCGAAACTGTTGGCTTCACATATAGGGCTCCACGAAGGAAGGCTTTCTCGCACCATTGAACCCAGTTGGTGTTCCGCAAGAGAAGCCACACGACACAAATACTTACGGGTCAAAAACCTACGTCGACAGGCCAGGGACTGTTCGTTAACCAGATCTAGCAGCACATTGGTAGGAGTGGACTTCATAAGGCCACAAATTATGCGAATACAAGCAAACTGTAGTCTATCTAACACGAGACATTCAGGCTGAGAAAGAGGAGATACTACTTGACAGTCCTAGTCCAAAACAGAGCGAACTAGGCCCTTATAGGCCGTGGAGAGAACACTTACGTGAACCCTCCATTTGATGCCCGCAATGGCTTTGAGTATATTGATCCGTGGAAGAACGCGTCTCCTAATTTCTGCTACATGTTTTTTCCATCGCAACGAGTAATCAAGGACTACGCCTAAAAATCTGACGCACCAGACAATTGGGATGACGACATTATGAAGAGAAATCTTGACATTATGCTTTTTAATTAACCACTTGGTGTTACGAAGACTGTTCAGCGAGAAGAAGGTCACCGAAGACTTTTCTGGAGAGAGTCTTAATCCCAGTTCCTCCAGATGTGAGCTAACATTTGTAAGCGCAACATTCAGTTGCTGAGCAACATAAGTGATAAAAGACCGAGAACAGAACACGACAAGGTCGTCAGCGTACATTAGTAGTTTGACTGGAAGGGGTAAGCACATTTCCAAAAAAGACAAGTACAGGCTGAACAGCAAGGGACTAAGGACCGAGCCTTGTGGTACACCCCTGGTAGTAGTTCTAGATTGTACGTGAACACCGGAGATATAACCCTCCAGGTTTCTAGACGAGACAACAGAGGACACGAAGTTGACAATAGACGCGGGAAAACCCAGTCTGCGTAATATAGAAAGTAACATCTCAAGGACCACGTTATCGCAATGCCCCCTCGATATCTAAGAAAGCTGCGCCTGTTAATTGACGATTATTATTGGCAAGTTTTACATGAGATATGAAAATAGCCAAGTTGTCTATGCAAGACAAGCAATTAAGTTGTGTTCAGACCACCACTCCATGCGTCTTTGAACTATCAATATATATAACTATCAATGGGTGTGTTTAGCCGAAGTTAGCGCTACGTAGCGCTACGTAGCGGCTTCATGTAGCAGTTGCAAGTGCTGCGTTACTTCTATAGAACATGCTGCGCGTAGCAATACTGTCCAGCAGAAGTAACGCAGCAATTGCAACTGCTACATGAAGCCGCTACGTAGCGCTACGTAGCGCTAGCTTCGTCTAAACACACCCAATATATATATATTGAATAGGGCGATACGCTCCTTTCTTTCCCGGTTTGGAGATAAACACTACAAAGTAGTTTTGCCACTGAGCAGGATACACCCCGGATTCCAACATAATGTTAAACAGCTTGCAGAAGCAGGAGTGTAACACAAGTGGAAAGTGGGAAATGACTTCATTGGAAAAAAGATCTGGGCCAGGAGCCGACTTGACTTTAACTGAGTCGGCTACAGAAAGATATTCTTCTAAGCTGACACATGCAGAGAGCACAGAACTATCAACTGAGCCAGCCACAGCTGAGACGCACTCCAAGAGCTTGGCGTAATCAGGTACAGGAGTCTAACATGAAGGAGCAATTTTATCAAACGCAGCAAAGAAACCGTTTATATCTATATTATTCCTATTGCTATCAGAACGCGAGTAGTTCCTAGCATGGGAAAAGGCCTTAACAGTGCTGCAGACTGAGCCAACATCTGAGCGTGCATGCAAGGAGCTACAGAAGGACCGAAAAGCCTTCCTTTTCTTTGTACATAGGAATCGTGACACTTTTTTGGAGATTTTGATGTACGACGACAAATTGACAAGGCAGGGGTGGTTTCTGAAGATGGTAAACGCCTTCCTCTTTTTTTGGACCTCACGAGAGCATGCGTCATCCCACCAAGGTGTAGGCGGTTTTCGGGAGAGACGAGAGGAACTAATGACCTTAGCGCTTAACGCGACAAGACTGTCTAAGATCAACCGAGTAAGGTGACTATACGTGGCGTCTACACCATTTTCCGCTACAATTTTGTCCATATTTGAATAGTATTCTTGAGAAAACTGAACACAAGACCGTTGAAAAGCGTTCTAGTCGACTGCTTTTAAGGATATGTAGGGACGGCAAGGAATAGAGCCCGTATATCTGTTGTACACACTGATGTACACCGGAAAGTGATCGCTACCGTGATTATACTCATCCACTCTCCACTGGCAGTTTAAGGCCAGTTCAGGAAAGATCAAAGTGATGTCTAGCGTCGACTCACTGGAAAGGTCAGATGAAGACCACGTTCTGTCGCCGTTATTCAAAATCGACCAGAAAGAATTAGTGATGGCTAGTTCCAACTTGCGTCCTTCAACATCTGTGTGTGTCAAAGGGCCACCCTAACAAGGACTTTTTCCATTAAAATCTCCACAAATCAGAGCTGGTTCAAACTTAGAGCTCAGCTGAAGAAAAAAAGACCAGAAATTAACGTCAGTGTACGCACCCGACTTGCGAGGTGGGCTGTACACAGAAAAGACGTAAAGAAACCGACTATTAAGTAACATTAACTTGGCTACGATAACTTCAACTGAATTTGCTTTGCACAAATCAGTAATATCTGCGTCAGAGATAAGTTGGAACTTAATGTCTTTGGCAATTACCAAGGCAACTCCTCCACCATGTCGGTTTCGATCCACAGATACAACCTCATAGTCTGGAAACGTTACGAATGAGCGATGATCAAGGTTTGTTTCACACAGAGCTGCAACATGTATGTCACCTTCCCACAGTAGATGTTTAAGCTCGTCAAGTTTCCTCACTAAGGAACGACAGTTCCACTGCATTACGTTTAGTTGACCTGTAAAAGCCATCTGTTTTGTTCAGTGAACAAAAAAAGGGAGGTTATAGGAAAAGAGTGGGATGGACGGAACTACTTTAAATTACATGTACAATATATTATGTTATATTAAATAATAATAATAATTGTAATAATTATGTAATATTGCATTATGTTATATATCGTCATGATCACAGATCTAGTAACTGTTTCTACGAGGTTCAGAATTGTTTCTAGTTCTGCGTCTGTGAAAGAAGAGGATTGTTTGATATTTAGAGAGTTCCGGAGATATGGTAACAATTTAGAAACTGAGAGAGTACGAAGTCCCTTGTGTTTAGTGGAAGAAAGGCTAGATTTTTCAGAGTTGGAAAGAGTTTTATTTGAGTCAATGCTTAAATTGGAAGAAGATACATTTGAGAGCGTTGTGGCTGCCTGAGAAGCAGGAGAACCGCTCTTGCTATTTCTAGAGCTCACTGCTGACGAGGAGCCACTACTATTTTTATTTTTGTCCTTAAACTTAGAAGAAGAAGAAGCAAACTCACCCTGCTTACTTCCTCCCAGAGCCGGGGGTCAATCGTAACCGAGTGTGTCGGTCACATCTGCCCTTCCCGAAGCACGAGAGAAGTTAAACGTACCCGGGAGAAATTCTCCGAAGGTAGTGTAAGATGTAAATGATTTATAATTGTCTGGATGGATGAAAACCGTTGAATGAAGGAACGGCGGAATTGGAACAAAAGCAAATGTAATGTTACGTCCTGACCTACGGTTACGATCGGGTCCTAACGGAAGAACGCAACTTGACACACGACACTTTTGTGTATTATATCTCGGCACTGACCTAATGAGATAAGGCAAGCATGCGAGTCGAGTGAGACTGTTCAACGACGTAGTCAAGTCAACGGACTTCCCGATATTACTTGTCTAACGTCTTCTCACCCGTCGGTCCTCTTTTAGGTCTTAGAAACAAATCTAATTTACCTGAGACAGGACCTGGCGATCACGTGATGAGATTACAGGAATGAGTTTTCAGGATGGATTGTTCAAAAGTTCATTTAATTAGTTAAAGCCGTTTCATTTGTATGAGTATATAAATCATTTTTATTCAAAATATTAACACTTAGGTTTATTCAAAAAATATATTCTTACGCAAGTTGAATTAAATAATTGGACGTGTGATGAGGTTCGGTGTGAATTTGAATATACATTGGGATTGTTATTATTTTTAATCCTGGGAGTTCGTTATTACTATTACTGTTAGTATTTTCAATATTTTACATCCTTATGTAAATGAGCACCGTTACTATTTAGGCTATTGCCGGGTAGACGGGGGTTGGTACGCTTCGGTCCGCTCGCTCGACGGACAGCGGTTCTCCGCAGCAAGGTTCGATTTTAAATATCGCGTTGTTAGAACCACGGTTGATTTTCGGAGCGGTCGTATGACAACTACATACGATTTGCTACTGCTTAAGGTTTGACAGTGGTGACTGGAAATCGGTAGCGGTTCAGAACAACTGACGTCGTGAGTCGCTAATCCGACAGGAATGAAAACCGGCAGCTGTTCGGAACGACACAAGGTCGCGAACAGCTAGTCCGACTGAAAGGAAATCGGCAGTCGTTCAGAACGACACAAGGTCGCGAACAGCTAGTCCGATTAAAAGGAAATCGGCA
>NW_018021086.1:25044-48292 GCF_002006095.1 Pseudomyrmex gracilis
GGCAAGAGTGATTAGATAAAAAATTGCGATACGGATTTTATCTTAGTTCAATAGGTCCTCTGTTCTCTGCTCAAGGATTGTTACTTAAAAATTAATTCTAAGGCGCAAATCTTAAAGCTAGTTAATGTCTGGCTCCAAACAGAAGGGGACCGTGGAGTCCAGAACGTAACAGTAATATTAAAAGTAATGCAAGAAATAAACGATATAAAAACAGTTTAATTTAAATATACCGCACTTACAGATACTATTATAATTAATTAACAAGGTAATGTTCCGAATTAACAATCAATACGACTAATTGTTCGAGTTGAGCGCGCACCGTTCAGAAAGAGCAAATTATTACACTTTGATCTTCACACGAGGTACGGAGCTCTTCTGCCACATGGCTATAACCGTCGTAACCGGCTGGTCGATTCAGCGCCGCCTGTTCGACTTCTTAAGAGTTACTATCGATCATTACAATCGATATTATACAACTATCGCATGTGATAACCCTTTCGGATGTAAGAGGTCGCTATTAAATTAAACAAATTAAGATAAATTTTCCTACAGTAGGAAACGGCACAGAGGAATTATTGCTCCAAGCGTCTTGAGTAGGGCTAACGCGGCCCCTGTCTAAGAGAGCGGACGCATCTTTGTATGTCAAATCTTTAATAGCCATAAGTTTATGAATACTCTTTTGTCTGAAATAGGCACGGCACTTTGGATCCGAAGCCTGATGTTTACAGTCACTGTACTTGAGTCTAACGCAATTAATGCATTCATAGTCCTTGCTGACACAGTCAGACTTTGAGTGGCCTGACTTGCCACATCTCTCACAGAGTCGTTTACCAGAGGTGACCTGTTTGCACGAGGACTCCACGTGACCCAGCCTCTGGCAAAAGTTGCACCTGCGCACCTTGTAGATATAGGGTTGGAGAAAACATCTCTTACCCATATAAATACAAGACTGCGGAACCGTCTTGGTCCTAAAACGTAGAAGATAGCTGTTAGTACTGACAAGAGACGGGAGGGTGCCCGATTCTCCATAAACCCTGCGTTGAAGTCTGACCACTTCAACGGGAGGAGTCCACGAAACCCCCCACCCGGGTGGGGGCTTAATACCTGTCATCACATCCTCCTCGGTGTCATCATCGTCAACACCCTTTAGGATATACTGCTTAATGACCCGGAAATTAGGGAAATTAAAGATAAAAGCGTACCAGCAACCACCAGGAGTGATTGCCCCGCTCACAGTAAGGAAGAGTTCTACAAAACAGTTAGCTTTTGACCAGCTAGGAAAAACCACCGAGAACTTATTTTTTCCCACAGTCTTAAGGTCATAGGCATGCTGAAACGGCTCACACATGAGCCTGTTTAGCCGCTTACCTAGACCCAGGACGCTAATCACGCTTCGACTGCCTGCCTCCCCGCGATCAAAGGTGGCAGGGGTACTCTCAATCACTTCGTCATACACGAGGAAAGGGCGCGACGACTCAGGTTCATACCTATTAAGGGTCAGGGCTTTCTGGGACTCTGATAGAGGAGAGTAGGCCCTCTTGGAAAGAGAAGGGGACTCCACAGAGTGTCATTTCTTTGCAAGACGCGTACTTGCACCCTCTTTGGCCATCACATGCAAAGATTGAGACGCTCGGGCATCCACTTGCCCGAGAGTCTGACTACCAGGGGACGAAGGAGGGTTACCTTCGACTAAAACTGGTTCCTGAGAAGGAACGTTGTCTCCTAACTCAGTTCCCATCGTTAACTAACCGATGGAAACCGAAAAAAACAAACTAAAGCTCTAAGCAAAGAGAAAGATTTTGGCGGGAAGTTGAGGTTACCCCCGGCACCAAGCGCAATAAGCCAACCGCAATGCAAATTTCAACTCTTTTATAAAAGATTTTAAGAAACAAAAGGACACTCACTTTCAACAAAACACAAGCACGCATGCAATAAAGCTCGCACAAGCAGAAGGGAGAGGTAAAGGTGAGGACAACTCAGTCCTACGTCTCTATCGCTCAAGCGCTCTCAATCGAATCCCCGTAATATTTGTCTTTTAGTGAGTCATAGATTCATGCAACGGGCGACGAAGGAATTTAGAGAGAGGGTTTGTAAGGAGAGGAAGTTTATCGGGCTGTATTTATTAGTTTATGATTTCGGCAGGTCGTATGTGTCAACAAAGGAAGTAGATAAAATCGTAACTTGAGCGGCGACAGGGATCGCGGCACGTAACAGTGCGCGTGAAAAAATTAAGGCGGACAATCCTGGAATTGCCGTGACGGAAATCACGAAGAAAGGTGGCGAAATGTGGCGGGAGCTTAGAGACAAGTCTGGAATGGGAAGCAAAAGCTGCCAAAGCTAAAAAAGAATACGCGGCGTCGATGAAAGAATACGAAGCGAGCGGAGCCAGTAAATCTAAAGAAAAGGAGAAAACGGAGAAGAAGAAAGACACCACGAAGAGTTTACCCGGATCGAAGGGAGATTTTTCCTTCTACAACAAGATATTAGTAATAAATCAGAAGTCAGAAACAAGAAATTGACCAATCACAGTCAAATCACAGAAGAATAATCGATTGTGATTAGTCAATTTCTTGCTTCTGACTTCTGATTTATTACTAATATCTTATTGTAGAAGGCCCTTTACCAGTATTGCTTACAACACTCTTATATCATAAGGAAATATCACAAAAATTTACATGTACGTCACCTCTTGTAATTAAATTATATTATTGAGATCTGAATGAAACGATTTACATAGTTACACGTGTCCTTTTTGTAAAGGAAATTTTTATCCTTTTTACATAAAAACCGGTTGTTCCATCTTCAGATAAAAGTATCGGGTAATCTATCTAATGGTTAAAACTCTAATTTGCGTTGTTGTTTCAATAAAATTTATTTATCTGGTAAATGACTAGAAACCAAAAGAGAATATTATACGGCACTCTCGGTATTGTGTAAGTCGTATCTAACAGATGAATATGTAGAAATAGAAAACAGTGGAGGTTGCGCTAGTAAGGTTCCTATCCTATAGATAACCCGTCGAGTAAGCTGAGATTTATCCGGAAGGTGGAACAATCGGCCCTACATGTTTTTTTTGTACAGATTATTTATAAATTTCCACATTCATTCAACAATAATTTGAAGTTTGTTTTCTTATATAGATTTTGTTCCAATGCCTCTATGACAAAACTTTGATATGAACTAATAAAAACTTTACAAACAAAAATGTACATATTTGTTGTGATAATCAAGAGACATGATCGCGATTAATTACCTCGGTAAAAATAAACAGATGGGAGAAACTAAATCTAAATTAACATTATTCATCATTTCAGAATAAAAAGTAGGAATGATCGAGGTAGTTTTACCATTTGCATCGTTACTGATTCATAAAGAAGCTACATAGAATTGAAGTGTGAGCTTGTCAACTGTGAGGTTTTTTTTCTTTATCACTTTCCAAGTAATTTGTCTCCATGTCCTTGAGTTCAATATGATGTTCCTTCATGGCTTTCTAAAACATAAAAAAACCAACAACAAAATGATTGACATTACATTGCTTGATCTTATCTGAAATGATGTGTAAAACTTATTAGAATTGGCACCTCACATAAGCAAATAACTATTTGAGAAGGGAGAATTTTCTTAAAACTTACCGCTACACAATCTTTATAGACTTTAAGCAAGGAGGCACACATAGAATCGTTGGTGTCCCCTCTTAAAAACTTTTCAGAGAACCAACTATTGAAACAGGCATCGTACTTCTGTTTCAACTCACTGCAATCCTCCATTGTATTGTATACTCTTATTTTTTCTCCCTCTCTCTTTCATGCGTTATACACTTGCGAACTCTTCCTAAAGATACAAGTAAAAATACAAAGTTTGTTTCAATTACCTTAACGCACTGCTGATACATTTTGAATAAGTGCGAGCATGTGCTGTCATTCGTGTCACCTTTCAAGAATTTCTCAGAGAACCACGTGTTAAAACAGGAGTCATACTGTTGCTTCAATTCGTTGCATGTCTCGCCTATGCTGTTCATAAAGAACATATACTGCTCTGAAATATATTTGCACTGGGTTAAGGTAGGTCAAGTCAGTCAAGTTAAATCGCTGTATTTCTTTAAAAAAATTTGTAAGAAAAATTGTAAGGAAAAAAACCTATGAGGAATACTATCAGGAATACTATCTAATCTGATCCAAATTACAAAAAGAGCAAAGTATAATGTACTCACTTTGCAATGGGCCACAGCAAAGAGGAATAAATACAAATATAACGAGTTTTGTTCAAAATGCTGAATAATCATCTGTCTATAAATAACCACAGGTTTGTTCTTTCCCTCTGCATCAGAGAACTGCACTAAAAGCGAATGCACAGTGTAGTAAAAAACAAAAAACAAGATGCGACAGTCCCATGAATGCGCAGTGGTTAACTTCACCTCTGATAAGTTCTCGATAACTTTTTCTAAAAGATAAAGTATATCTTTTTGTGTATAATCTTTATCCAGAGAATAGCTATCGGGAGGTATGAAGAAATCGAGTCTGAACCAATTAGATTTGGACCCAAATGCTCGTAATGTGGCGTCTATACTGCGTTCAATTTAAGAAGAGAAGCCGGATAAACAAACAATCGTCCATTTCGCGCAACTTTCTTGCCAGAAAGCTCGTCCACTCCACAGCCATTGGGTGTCAGCGGGTGTCCCGCCAATTCCGCACGCAACGCTATCTCCAATTTGCCCGCTTTTTTCTCCTATACACAGTAAAATTCTCTTCTCAAATTGAACGCAGCATAGTCGATTTGTCAAAATTAACCAATGAATTTTGACGTTGTAAATCCGGCTATCGCAATCGTTGCGAACCTGCCCAAATCGACATGTTACATGTTTTTGTTATCTTCATTGCGTATTGGTTTTAAAGATACAGCGCGAAGCGAATAACTATCGAATGTGTCAGATCAGTCAGATGGTGTCAGATGGTCAAGATATGTCAAGTGTTAAATTGTTAGTTATTATTGGTCATTGTTGCTGGAAAATCGGTGTTCGATGTGCCGAAAACGCTATCTCGATTATCTAACTTACATCGTCGCTGCTTCAGCGACAATTGATGTCATTGTTGTAAATAAACATTCAAGATATATGTTCTGTAATCTTTACAGATTACAAAATATCTAGTTCAATGTCGTCATTGATAAGCTTCTGATACAACAGCTGCTAGTTACAAGTAACGATGAGTAACAAACACAGTCCTGGAAAAATTACGCTAGGCATGATGAAAGGTAGGTCGGAATAAAATGCGTGTGTTAATTAACATTAAGAGCGCGCACATACATATATATATATATACTTTTATAAATTTTGAATTTTTCTAATTCGCATATTTTCACAAAAGGCAAACCAATTACCACATCCGTGCCGGTAATTCATTATCGAGCCGACAATGATGAACTCGAAGAACTATATCCAAGTTCCTCTGATGATGAGAAATGTCTCACGCCAGAATTTGAAAAGGCAAAACTTCCATCAAGTCCTTCTAGAAATAGCGAAAACGAGAACCAAGGAATGGAGAATGAATCGGAAAGGCGTTCCGTTGACAGCAATCTGTCGGAGGGTACTCCTCCGTCTTCAGATCCATGGAAGATGCTGTCCGAAATCAAAGGAAAAATCACAAAAACGTTTGAGGAGAAGCTCTCTGAGATAAAAAATGATAAGAAGAAAAAAAGAGGTAATAAAGATAATTCTAGCTTTAGTGATTCGGAAGATCCAGGAGATGTCACGCCAACTGATGAGATCGTCAATGAGAAACAAGAAAAGGAATTGGCTCGTCACAAAAGCAATACCTCGAGATTCGTTGGCTTTTCTCAGGTGAGAACCGGTTTAAAAACCAAAAATTCTCAGGATGACAGTGTAGAAAGCGGTGTAGAAGCCTCTGAGTTTTCCGAGCCCGTTCCCGAACCGCTTCTCTTCGAATTACAAGACGATTCTCGCGCCGAGGATAAAACAAATGATCTCGCGAATCGTCATAATTTTTACGGGCATTCGGACAATCTTGTTCGAACAAAAAAGGAAATACCATTTAGCTCGTTGCTTTCCCGACTAAAAGATTACGTACTTCAGCAACTGACAAAGCAATTAGCTGCACTGCTGGTTCTCATATTCGCTTTTTGCTTTCTCATACCATTGCCCGCACACTTGGTTGGTTTTTTCATAGGAGTTTTTGTCACGATGGCTGTGTATAAGTTGATGCATAAAATCAAAGAAATTCTGGCAACACCATTAGATGAGAAACTAGCACACACTGTAATACCGGTATTGGAGATACCGGCGGCAGAGGAGCACGCGGTTCAGGAAAGATACGAAGGGTGGTTGAATGAACTACCGTATACTTACGATCCACACAACTATCACGTGGCGCGCACAAAATCGGTTTATTTCAGTTTGGAGGGTAGTACGTTACGCGTTACGGAGACCAGAATGAGAGTGCCAAAGAGGACTGTGTGGGACGAGCCTAAACGAAAATTCAAGTTTACCAGAAAACGCGTGTACAACATAGTTGGTGCAAAAGTAGAACTGTTACCGGAGGGACTTATTCGGAGACGGTATAATCACGTTACAAGTCATTTATTTAATTTATTAATTTTTTAAAACTGATTTCATAGAATATTTGTTTCGTACGTAGGAGATGGAGCAAAAAATATCCAATCTGCATCACGATAGATCGAGGACAATTAATAGATAACTCGATGCTAAGCGACTGGACGGATCTTGGAAAAGAATCCTTCGACGATGAGAAGAAAAATGGTCAGGAAGGCGACGAGAGCACTTTGGGCGAAGAAACGAAGAGCGAAGATGAAGATTCCAGACTGGAACTTTTTAGAGATAACGAGGAGGAAGAGTCAAAAGTCGAGGAAGATGATGACGACGACGATATCTCGCAATCGAAGTCTCTTAAAAGTATCTATGAGGATTGTCGCGATGACGAGGAAATGATTAAATACAAACTTTATGTGTTTGCTCGTGCCGATCGAGAGAAAGAAGATTGGTAAACGCATTTCTCTCTGGAACGCTTTTCAAATCCATAATTTAAAATTAATTCGGATTTTCTTTTGATTATTATTGATTTCGACAAATGTTATTCTTTAGGTTTCGCAGATTGACATCGGCGGCATCGCTTTCGAAAAAACGGCAATCGACTTGTTCCATCAACGATTCCGTATCCTGCGCGAATGCAACGTCCGTGCAATCAGACGTTGCGGAAACGAAATCGCTCGAGACGTTACCCGAAATCACTTACAACACCTATATGAACAAGTATCTGAACGTAAACAATACGGTAATCAAATTTAACTTCTTGTTTTAACCCTTTCGCCGCTAGCGCCGGCTACATCCGACAACAAATTGATCCACAGGTGGCTAAACAGCATTTAAGAAATAGATTTTGTAAAACGAAGGAATCGTATTTTGTTCCCGACGTCTCCCGTTTAACGGAGCAATATTGACGCGGCTAGTACATATATATATATATCGCGAAAGAGTTAATAAACAAAACTTCCTTAAGTAAAATAATTATTACAATGCTGATCGTGGGGAAATGTACTTTTTACAGACGGATACTGAGAGCACTCCGAAAGAAAACGATGATGTCCTCTGGGTGAATTGCCTACTGGGACGATTAGTGTTCGATATGCATAGCTGTCGAGAAACCATCAATCTCATTCAAGACAAGATACAACGCAAACTTTCTAATATAAAACTTCCATATTTCATGGAGAGCCTCTCGGTGACCGAAATAGTGATTGGCCAAGACGCTCCGACAATTGATAAAGTCACCAAGCCAATCTTCGACGAGCGGGGACTTTGGCTTGATTTGAACATTACCTACAAAGGCTGTTTGACAATGACTGTGGAAACGAAGTTAAATTTAATGAAACTAACACGTGCGAGTAGTGTTTCGGGTGAGATTCTTGAAGAAAAATCCATTCCCACGCGATCGCCGATATTTGATAGCGACGTGGAAGACAGTCCGGAAACATCCACAGAAGACGAGGATGTCGGAAATGTTGCGTCATATGTTACGTCACCAAAAGATACCACGTAAGTAGATGTTCAAATCAAATTGTGTGATTTATAATATCTCAAATGCATTTGTATATATTGAAATATAATTTATTAATATTTATCAAGATTTTTATAAATATTTTTTAATTCATTAATAAGACACGTGTTTCTTTCTCATTAATTGAAATTTGTTGAAATTTAAAAACACTTTTATATAAATTATAGACTAGTGCAATCTTCTGGTAAGAAATTTCTCAACATGGTGGACAAATTAACAGCCAACAAATATTTCCGACACGTGAGCAATAATTTTTAATTATGTATATTACAAATTTTCGTGTCAATTAAATTGCTGGTCGAATCCAAGAATCTATTTTTTTTATATACAGGCTACAGAATTGTCCTATGTACGAAGAGCGATGGAAGGTGTTTCCAATACAGAGATCAAATTGATGGTCAATGTATCCGGTATCGAGGGATGTCTCTCGGTGAACATTCCTCCGCCGCCATCTGATCGGCTTTGGTACGGTTTTAAACCCGTGCCAAAGATCAATCTCACTGTACAACCGGCTCTAGGCGAAAGGACTGTCAACATTGTGTACGTGACCAAGTGGATCGAAAACAAGCTGCTCAGAGAATTTGAGAAACTAGTCGTTCTACCAAATATGGACGATCTAGTCCTGCCGTTCTGCCCAAATTATCCTTTTGTCACAACGTAAACGAATGTTATGCCGGCCAAAGCAGTGCCTCTGCTGTGCTTCTGCATTTCGTTTTTTATATTTTTAATACTGCGCTACGTATTAACTGAAAAAAAAAATATTGATTTTTGTTTTATCTAGTAAGTTGTCAAAATTCAAAGATAAAAAGAGTTGTAAAGAAATGTGTGAGAAGAAAGATTGTGTCAGATTTTGTTTATGAAAACGATGTAGCTTTGTAGCTGTTTTTACACGATTTTTTAATATAACTATTGTTATTCTTTGTCGCGATAAATATTTCATTAAATGTATACAGTATTTACAAGAAAAGTGAGAAGAATGATTGTGATATATATAATGTATTTAAATTTCAAGTTTGTGTTAACACCTAACTAACCGGTTCCAAAAAAAAAAAAAAAAAAAAAATGGAATTGCCAACGGCCGACTTATTCGGGCTCGGATACACCGATTACTTCCGACTCGTTAATCGCTAAGCCGATTAATAGACTTCCGGCTGATAAGTGCTGTTTAGCAACCGTCCATTTTTTTAGGTGGCCGATCAGTTAAGTGTTAATAATATTTATAAAACTCGATGTGTGCAAAAGGAGATAAAAGAAAAAACGTTCGTTACAAATATAAATTTTTTTTATTAGAGTGTTTAAAAATATATAGCAAGTAAAAATGGAAAAGAAAGCAAAACAATTTAATTAATATTAAGTACAAAAAAATCTCGCTGCAGATTTGTTTAACTGTGTAAATATTGTGAAATTGATAGCACGCTGCCCGCGCTATCGTAAGGAGAGAATATGTGCAATAAATTAATTAATTATTTAATCACAAATAGGGAAAAGGGGAGTACAAGATATTTTATTAAATTATTATTACAATACGGGTATATCGTAAAGTTGTTGCATCACAATGAAATCAAATTTAGTTAATAGCATCAATAGCAAAACTGGCAAAGAATGAAAATCTTGTGAAATGAAAAACAAATAATGCTTTTTGTGTGTTTCAACAATTAAGTTCGCAAATTGTCCAAATATAAATATATAGTTGAAAGTATAGGACGAGAAATATAGAAACAAAAAAAAGAACAGAATGTGATATGTTGTTTATCAAAGCCGATAGAACGACTACGCCGTTTATTATAAGCGCAAAACCCCAAAAAGTATTAATTTATTGTATATATCTGGATGACACGAGAGCGCAGAACTACTCTCTCAGCTGGATTACAAATAAATGTAAAAGTTTTATTTCTATTCCTAGATTATTGTAAAGTGAGAAATTCAACGGCTGTATTACATAGCAGAAAGATTATTTAATTTTTCTCCGGTTGTAATTGAGCGACTAAATAATTCTTCTACTCTATGTTCAACAACATTAGAAAACGCGGACGCAAGTATAATACAATGAAGTATACAGTTTGTGTCTAAAAATTAGCTTTATCTTTGAGCTGTGTTATGCTTGATACTCTATACAAATACATGTATGTGTATGTTTGTGTATTTCGCGTGTCTCAGGGAGATTAAAATATAAAAGAAAAACTCCTGAAATCACAACGTAATTTTATTATCAAAAACAAAACTGCTTCTATCAAAACAAACTATACATTAATATATTTATATGTTTAAGTATATAAAACAAACTTGCAATAAAGAGCAAATATATTTTTTAAACATTTTTCTCGCAATGTTACGTTTAAGAGTTTTACCTTCACGTTGTGGTCCCAGAGTTAAATCACACACACACACACACACACACAGAGAGAAATATATTATAACATTTTTGCAAAAAATAAATTACGTATTGTGTATAAATTGTGTCGGTGGTTTCTCCGAAATTTTTCTCAAATAAAGAGAATCCGTATTGACACGAATTTGACATCAAAACTTTTCTCTGTCTTAACAATCCACGTATTGTCACCATTGAATTTTACCATTTATGTCACATGCTATAGATAATTCCACTGAAGATTACTTAAGTCAATCAAAGTCGAAACATATGAAGTACTAATTTTGTTGGACATTTACTGCAACCGATTTGAACAGCCCTACTCTCGTTCATCAATTAAAAAATTTTTGTTACGAAAAACCAAAGAATGCCTCTCTACAAATCTATCTTATTTTGAATTTGTTCTATAAACTCTCTGTCAAAATGCACATGAAATATAATTTTTTGTCTCTTGTTAGTCAACTTGAATCTACTACAGATGAATGTGCATACATACATCTCACTCGCTGCGTCAAAAACTATGAAAAAAAGTGCAATTTTTCTATGCGTCATTTTATGGGGAAGAGCGGAGCTAATTGGGATTGAAGGGCAAGTTAGGACAAATATCTCAATAACTGAGATGTGTATGGATATTTTGATGCTTGCGTAAGGCTAGTATTTGTCGTACGACAAAAGATTTTAAGTATATTGATTGGCTATCAAATACAGTTATTTATAAAACTCTATCTGATAACCAATCAACATATTTAAAATCTTTGTCGTACGACAAATGTAATATTAGCCTAAGAAAATAAAAACGGAGACTACTGCACATATACTGTCTGCGCCCGGCCGTCAACGGACAGATACAAGCGTTGTTTTTTTTGTTTTTCTACATCATGTTTTTCTACAAAAATAAAATTCTCAAATGTATGTTCTTTTTGGTCTACATAGCAATTATATGATTAGTAAAAACTAAGAAAATTATTTTAACATAAGTTTTACCATTAGTATTTTTTTTTTAATTTTAATACTAACCGAGAAATTTAGCAGTTGAGCACGAGTCATTGCGCTAGATGTTGTGCGGAATAAATATATATGAATATATATTTTTTTAAGGAGTAAATTTTTTTACACTTGCCGAATTGGGAAGGCGATCGCACGGAAAGCGAGAGGTTCCAGGTCTCAGATTAACTCTTAGTTAATGTTTGTTTTAATAAGAATAAGAAAGGTCAATATCGAGCCGGAAACAGAATGGATGAATATATTCAAATAAAAGTGATTACATATGCGCAAAAATTTATTAAAATTACGTCAGTCGCGATCGATTTACATATAAAAATAAGAAAATACAAAAACTAAAAATGCAGAAAGAAATAAGAGTGTGGATCGAAAGTTGATTTAAAGATTTTTCTCGCAGGACATGCACTCCAATTGGAGAAAGATTAGTCGTACGTTACATAAAGAGGCCACAGGGTTGTCCATGAGAGTTTAAAATGTTGTAATGTAAGTCAATATAGTATATCGATGTTTGAAGTCAACTAATTTGTTTTAATTTTAACATTCATATATGCTATTTTATTTACGAGGTTTTAGTTATAAAAAAATATTTCATATCAGGCCAGTTAGGCTATGTATGAAAGTTTATTTGTTTTGACTATAGATATTGTCCTTTCCTTTTTAATATAAAGTTATTTTTCATTACATTAATTTTGCAATATATTTTATGTTTAATTTTTACTACAAAACTAAGAGTTTTTAGTTCTTGGTAAGTAAAGTATTTTACATCACGTAAATATTACGTATTTTATAAATAAGAGGTGAAAACTTTAATAGACTTTTTTTTTAAATTACATCTATTTTTATTGTCATTGAATCATATATAATCCTTATAAAACAATTATACTTTTTTTTCCAACTTACTCATCGGGGTGGCTTCACTTATGGGGCATATATCTTTTCATTCAACATATATAGTTTTACTTTTATGTACGCAATATTTTAAGGATCTATGAGTACTTACTTCTTGAACTGGATATGCTACCTTTAAACAATTCTCATTAATCTATTATAATTATGTGAAGATTCTTTACAACAGTTTGAATAAAAAGTGGCCCAACTAGCTCCGCTTTTTTCTATCCATTAGATCAAGATACATTAGGTCAAGATCGACAGCAGCCATAAAAGAACAGAGGCGCATAGAAGAAAAAAATCTTTTTTTTTTTCTCATAGTTTGCGATTTAGCTGCACGTAGTATATAAGCATGTGCGTTAATCGTACAGATTGAGAAGTATATATATATATATATTTATGTATATATATATATAGTTCCTCATTTATATTTCAAATATACATATATTTGTTTTCTTTTTATCACACAACTCCTTTGTTGTATAAATGAGATTTAGAACAAGTGTTCCCGACTTATTGATGGTATTTAAAAAACGCTTCTTAAATCTGTACGATTTTATTATAAAATTGTATTCGATATAAACAAAATATATTCTACGTGAATCGAAATTATTCGCCTACGTAAAATTTTGGTGTACATAGGTTGTTCCAATCATTGCGCACTTCTTGGTGATATATATATATATATATATATATATATATATATATATATATATATATATATATATATATATATATATGTATATGATATATATATAAGCAATGTTAACAAAGTTATTTACATACATTTATGTTTTGTCCTTCTGGTGTCTGAACAAAAAGAGTTTTATAATATTCCGATTATTGTGAAAACATGTAAAACAATTATAAAAAGACTTGTAATAACGTTTTCGTTAAGAGAAAAAATACACAATATATTGAAGATATTTTGTATGATTTTTGCTTTCTAGAGCATATGTTAGAACAGTATGTGTCCTCTCGTGCACGCTCCATCGTGTTCATCTTAATGCAACAAATAATATCACAGTATAGAGATCGATAGTCTGGCAATGCGCGCTATGTACACGAAGAATAATAGCTCCCTATGTACATAACATTCTCATACAAACGGCTAGATAAGCTATTTTGTTTTTTTTTAGTAATGTATCGCTTGTTAGATTAATTTTACAACTTTTATAAAACAATACTATATACTCCTACCTGTTATTCGGCGTATAAAAATTCTTTACAAGCTTTTCGAAGAAAATTACATCGAATCAACTAACTGTGAAGAACGCAAGGTGCAGTGTCCATCTCGCGTACGGTTTGTGCCCACATCTCCAGTCTAGGCGCGCACACTAGAATAAAATCTCCGAGACGTCTTTTGGCCATTATCACGAATTCTCCGAGACCATGTCGCGCGTCGCACACCACTGGTACTCTTATGCGTACTTTCTTCTTCGAAAACATTGCTACGTCATTGCTCTCGTTACCCTGTTAACATATACATTTTATATTTTCTAATTTTGTTCAATTGTTAAACAAATTGCTACAAATAATTTAATTTAAGCAAGTAATCAAAATTATTTTACCTCTATTTCTTGATTCACTTGACGCATAATCTTGGTGATCCTAAATATCAATTCAGCAGTATCCATATCAAGTTGCTGTTCAACAGCAGAGACCGTGCCTCTGGCAACCAGATCGCTCTGGCAATAAGCCTTGGCAAGCTCTTCCATAGAACAGGGTCTGCACTCCTCTTCCTCATCTGGAATATGTAGAGCACCACCTTTCACTGAGCTCGGTTCCAGATCATATTGGAGTTTAACTTTAGCATTCTTGAAAGAATAATCTTCCTCTGCTTCTATGTAGAGTGCTGCCGTAGACTTCTGTGCGCGAAAACATCTGTGCGCAAGTACATGCTTTCCATCATTTGGAGAATAAAGTTGCCTCAATTTGCCATTAGCTTCCAGAAATGCCCGCACAGGTCCGGAGAGTTTAATGCAGGTACGAAAGCCTGTATTATCCAGGGAGAGACTCGTTGAAGCTGAGACTGGAAAGGACAGCACCACTCTCAAAGCTCCATGAGGATAACGCCAGAGTACTGTTCCTCGAGCACATCGGAGATAAACTGGCCGGATGCCACCATCTTCTCCTCCCCCGCTAAACAAGAGTATATATATATATATATATATATTTCGGTAATATAAATTACAAACATAAGTAAAAAAATATAAAAACTACAATATTATCTTTAAGCTGCTTTATGAAAAAAATCAAGTAATTTTATAATCATAGCAACTTTATATTTTTTCATTAATGTTATTACGTTAAACAACTGTAGTTTATATATTTAATAATATTATAAAATATATATCAATTTGACATTCAAACTTGATTTCAATAAAATAATTTATTTTGTGTTTGTTAGCAATAAGTTTTTCGAAACAAAAAGAGAAATGAGAAAAAATTCTGAAAATAAAACACTAACCTTCCAGACCAATCACATTGATCTGCGGTAGTATGTTCATATTCGTAGGCAGATATGCTAACAAAAATTAAAACAAGAGCCACGATTTCCGTGCGTGTCATCTTTTTTTGAATGCAAATATTTTCTCACAGGCAACTAATATATAAAGTCTCTACATTTTCAATGCCTCACTTCTATGGAAGCCAGATTGCGTCGAGACACATCTTCTTGACCACATTCGATTTAAGTACTCAAAAAATATTTTGTCACATGCTTACAAAAACATCCTTGCTTAAGATAGCAACCTTCCTCAATAGGAATTAATTAAACAAACAGATAAGTAGATATTCTTGGAAAACACAGTCACCAAAAACAGGTTTCACTTCAAATAATAAAAATGGGTAAATTTAAGTCAAAACGTAGGTTGTTACGCGTAAGTAAATAAATAATTTTTTTGATAACTTCAGAATTCCTTAGATTTCAGTACAGTATTTTTCCAGATGGTCGCTTCAGCAGCACATTAATTAATCATGTGAGTAAAGGCACTTGGAATCTTTTTTACTTTTTTTTCTTTTTTATTTCTAATTTAAAGTTTATTATTACACGAGACAAACGAAATGTTTATTCAACAAGTTGGACAAGATGATTTCTCGTGTATGGCGATCTCGAAATTCCTTCGCGAGAAACACAATTCTCATTTTCGTCTTTGCTAACGAGTTCCTGTCAACAACTCCGTTGTCTCGCGACACATTTTCTCCTAGCGTCGCGGAACGCAAATCCAATTAGAATGTCGCGAGAACGCGATTTAGTATTTTCGACGAATGGCGAAGTATGCGTCATAGCAACGCGACCATACATTTAGAGCTGCGTTCGGAAACATCACTAGTGTATATTTTATCTTTATTACTCATTATATATAAAACAAAGATAGAATGACGCTCGTGTGTACACGAGTGCTGTTTCCGAACGTGACGTAGATGAGACGAGTGCGGACGGAGTGGACAAGGCGAACACCCAAAAGACGAACGGAAGATGACGCAGAGACGAAGGCGAAAACAAAATAAAGTTAGCTAAAAGTTTGTTCTCTCTTTCAATTCTTTCTGAATGCGCTGTGTATAAGGTTTATTCTATTTCCACCAAAGTTGCACCAGACTGCACTCTAAAGCCCGTTCTACATTAAGCGCAGGACACAACGCAACTAGGAGGCCTCGCGGAATTGGTCAATCACGTTGATCAAATCAGCCAATTAGCCACCAACGTGATTGCTCAATTCCGCGAGACCTGTTATGCGTCGTTAATGTAGAACGTCCTTTTCAACAAGTGTTGACAAATGTTTACAAACACGTGTGACAGTGTGTGGATCTAAAAGAGTGAAAAATGACAGTATACATTTCCGAGTCCAATTTCTCGCGAATTATCATCACACTGATTCTGTGCCTACAATGTGTGAAAATTTGTGCAGGAATTGAAGCTGAACTCAATCTTTATGTAAAAGGAACCGGGTTTCACAGGTTAAATGGAATGTGTTATTTACTGCGAAAATAAATGCAAGAGCTCGCAACTTTTTCTTTTGTAGGACGTTGATTTATCATGTAAACTTGAAGAATTTCACCTATGAGAATTGTCACGCTGCCATTTACATGGAGTTACCGTCTGCATTATATGTTAATGTGAACGAAGTAGCAGACTTAACAAGACAAGGAATAGTATATATATATTTATTAATACTTCAGCCGTTTTGGCCACAAGAAAGGAACTTTACATATCCTTCCTTTCACCTCCTTCCCTTATAGCCATACAATGTATCTTATCCTAATTACATTATTATTTACAAAATTTACAAATTTACACATTTATATAGACTATCGAAATAACTTCTCCCTATTCTTACACACCTGCATCCTCCTTTTTCTTTGGTTTTTTTATCTTTATTCTTAATCTTATTCTAACTATCGCTGTACAACATACTATAATTATTACTTTACAGGAAGTTCTCTCCATATTAAATTATATGCATTACTATACTATTCTTTGCAATTCTGAGAGATTACTCCCCATCTCTTTTTTTGCCTATACTGTCTTATCAACTTTCTACACCTTCTATCTCTTCTTCTTTGTTCTGACTATAATTTGTTTGTTCTACTTTCCTTTTCTCTTTAAGTTTTTTTTCTTTTTCTTTCCATAACTTTACTAAAATCCTGCCTTTTTCCTTCTCCAAATTATAAATTCTTTTTAATCTTTCCTTTGTATCTTTACCTAACTTATTTAATAGCCATTCTTTTACAATCACACTCCACTACATAATGTTTGATGTCATATAGTCCTACATTGCAGAATGCACATTTTCTCTTATCTTCTCCTAACCAGTATTTATTGCTTTCCTTCATATTACTGCATCTTACTCTCACCAATGCTCTGACAAGGAATAGTATATATTATATATAATTCTCAGTATATATAATTGAAAAAAAACATTATAATTTTCTACATCTTAAGATCGTTCATTTATATGTTTTAAATGTAACAGTATATAAGTACATATTAAAATTGATTAATGTAATAGTAATGGGTAACATAATTTTCAGGTTACAATATGTTCTGTAGGTGAGACCGACGTTGAGCTATTTGCAGAGAAGGCAGGCCATCAGAATGTAACATCATGTGCATCTATAAGTTCCTCATCGTTCAATTTAACAATTCCCCTTCATCAGCGTTATCATTACGCTTGTGAAACTAGTGACTATGTTAAGGTATATGTACCTAGACCAAAGCTTCTTCTAGGATGCTACAGAAGAATCAGGGACCATAGAGTTTCAAAAATAAACCTTTGTCAGCCATGTGTAGGTTTGGCAACCAAGTGGCGTGAAATTTCATATCGTATATTAAACAATCACAATTATATATGGCTTATACCAGTTGGGAATTTGTTATTCTCCACATTTGTTACTTGTATCACCTTACTAATAACAATAATCGGTGCAGTATTTGTTGGATATGCTATTTGGGCCAATACATTAAAAAATCGTAAGAAAAAGAACTGAAGTAACTAAGACTTCAACGTACGAGATGTTCTAGAGCTATTAATATTTTATGCATATTTATATATTAAATAAATAAGTTAATATAAGATAAAATAGTTCTGATATATATATCTTGCACTATACAAATTTTTTTATTTATACTTATTTTACTTTTTTAAACTTATGATATTTGTATATATTTTCTAGTCTTGGAAGTTGCACTTTAAGATATAAAGTTTAAGGATATTTGTTTTTTTTTTTTTTTTAATATCAATGTTCTAGGTCGTTCAAGAGATCACGCATGTCACACATCCACACAGTTGAAAATAAACATACAACTTGTGGAAGACAAGAAAAAAAGAATAAATATGGAATTGTTCTATTTTACATAGAATGTCATGGCATTTTTTCAATGTTCTTTTCCTCCTCTACTGTCGCGATGTTTATTGGTCTCTCTTTTCGCACAACACTGTCTTGTCTGCTCGCAACCGGATCATTCCATTTTTGCACTTTGCTGGTACCAAATATAACAAAAATTAGATTACCTATTGTATATATTCCAGCCGATAAACAAAACATAATTTGCCACTGCAGAATGTCAGTCTAAACAAAGAGAAAAGAAATTATTAAGTTTTATAATTTAAAAAAATATAAAATGTAGCGAATATATGTAACAGAATCAAAAGTATCAATTTGTAAGTATACATAATATCAAATTAAGTTTTATACGAACCGAATCTTTGACGATTACACTAGCGATCAGCGGGGCGAAAATGGTGCAACACGATGCGAAAGTATTTGTGAATCCCATGAGCACACCGGCAAAATTCGGACTGAGCTCCATGTGATTAACGTTGTGACCACAGAAAATTGCAACGTTGGAGGACACAGCAAGAATAAGGAGGCCCACGACCAATTCAGGCTGGTCTTGTCTCGCAAAGCTCACTCCAATTAACGCAGCCGCTGGGATCCAATGGCCGAGCGTGTTGCAGATTTTCCTGCACGTCTCCGTTTTCACGATGTTTCTCTTGATAATTAAATCTGACACATAACTCACTGGAAAACTGACAATCCACGCCGTCAAATAAGGCAACGAGGTCATCAGTCCATTCTGTGTAATGAAAGTTTACTTTATATTGATAAAATATTGAAAAAGAGAGAGAAAGGAGATTACTTTTTTTCATAATAAATTATGTGGAAACGTCTAAATTTAAATTTTAATCAGCAAAACATTCTACTAATTGGTTCATCAGGATCGTTTCTTATTATTTAATTTGCATAAATTATTTTCAATATCTTTTATACAAAGAAATTGGAAAATATTTCATTATCTCTCTTTATCTTAGCTGGCTTT
Source organism: Pseudomyrmex gracilis (assembly GCF_002006095.1). Taxonomy (NCBI): domain Eukaryota; kingdom Metazoa; phylum Arthropoda; class Insecta; order Hymenoptera; family Formicidae; genus Pseudomyrmex; species Pseudomyrmex gracilis. Next base: position 44,213 of record NW_018021086.1, read on the forward strand.
CATATTGAAATGTTATGTACAACATGTAGCTTTGATTAATTTAAAATAAGAATTTTTTTTCTCACTTATTCAACTAATCAAAGCTGACACGCAATAACATGTTACATCAGAATAAAAGCTGATTAAACAATTTTTGGAAAAATACAAAATACAAAGATATATAAAAAAAACTTTGTATCAAAAGTAATTTAAAAATGTACATCAAAAGTTTGTTAAATTTCTTTGACCGTCACATTTACTCGTTCATTGACAAGATGGCATTGAATTAATCTAATGTTTACATCATTGGTTAGCAATAATCTACCGATTTGAAACTCAAATTCATGGTAGGTTTACGTGGTACATATTAATCATTCTCCACATCATGATCTTATCCCATTTGTCAAATTAATATTCCGAAAGCGACACAATTATCAAGGTTGAAGCATGTGCGTGACGCATTGTAAGCGCTAATCTCAAGGTATTCGAGATTTTGTAAAAACAGTCTTAGTAACGGGAAGATAAAGATTTTTATATTATAATTTCCGATTATTTGCGAGATTGCTGGAAATTCACCTGTTTGATGTCGAAGCGCATGATCGACGTCATGTAGATTGGGATTTCAGTCAACAACATCCAGAATCCCCAGCCTTGCACGCTCTGCACTATTAACAGCGCCCAGACCGGTACACTTCGTAACATAGACTTCCACGGAGTGGTGAGTTTCTGAAAACATAAAAAATATTTGCAAGAGGAAAAAGTTTCACCTATATACTTAACTCTTCAATGACCAGACCTCGAAAGTGATCTACGAGTTGTCCGGGTCTGTGAGACTCACGCGACTTTAAGATCAAATATCTCCGCGAAAAATCAATATTTTTTCAATTTCTTTTTTTATTAATCAAAAAATTGAACGATTCTGCGTTGATAAAAAAACAGATTGAAAAAATCTCCAGTAGTCTCGAAAATATAAGCGTTTAAAGAAAAACCTGACAATGTTTTTTTCAAAAAACCTTTTTGTTTAAAAATTTAATTTTTTTGAAATTAGGGTTTTTATAAATAAGTATTAAATGGCAATACGCTCCAAATTATTTAAAAGAAGGCGTTGAAATGGCTGTTGAAGCAAAACACAGAAGTCGTGGTGTGTAGTTGTAATTCTTGGTTTATTAAAAAAACATTGATGCAAAATAGACGTTTCGACCTTCGGTTTAGATCTTTCTCAATATTAAAGAAATGCAGTAATGATCGTCATTGTAGTTGTAAAGAGTGTAACGCAACTGATGGTGGATAGACCACAACTTTTTATAAAATTCCAACACATTTTGTATAGAATTGTTCGTACTTTCAGGGGCAAAAGTGTTTTTTAAAAATTGTAAAATTAAAATTTTCACAGTAGGTCTTTTGGTATGTTTTTTGAAGAATGCATTTTTCAAGCGCTCAACTTTGACATATAATATGTTAGCACTAAATGAATATTTTAACTTATTGTAGTTTTTAATAGAATGGTTGAACGATTCTGCGTTGATAAAAAAAAAACCAGATTAAAAACCTTTTAAGTAGTTTCTAAGATATAAGCGTTTAAAAAAAATAATTCTTCGCAAATATTTCACAAGTGGCAGCTCTCGTAGTCGCAAATCGCATACTCTGCACCAGTGATGAAAGATTTGACCAGCACCGAGGTGGTGGGAGCCACTGAGAGCATGCACACAAGCGACCGCCGTCCGTGAGTGACGTCACACACACGGACGGCGGTTCTCGCTTGGTGCGTCTCCCAGTGGCTCCCACTCTTGGTGATGGCCGGTCAAATCTTTCATCACTGCTCTGCACGCCGTTATCTAATAAATCGTAAATTGTTTTCATAAAATTATAAAAAAAACACCAATTAGTTGATATATTAGAAATGTTCAAACTACAAAAAATTTACTTTTTGAAATGCCGTCTTGTCCAGGCCTGGGTCTCTCAGACTCTTTTCGCACTTCACAATTAAATATTTGCAAAGTTATTGAACGAATGACGTTGTCAATGGCCTCTACCGTTGTCTAAGACCCTAAAGTTTTTTTACGGCCTTTAGATATTGCGCTAAATTAATACCTAGTAGAGACACCGGTTTAAACCTTTTGTGTGGGTTTAAAAGACCTACGTCTTTGAAAGCATTGAAGAGTTAATATGATTTTTGTTTTCTTTCTGTCTTTGTATTTATTTGTTGAAAAAAAATGCGTTACCTCAGTGACTTCGGTAATTCCCAGACTGATCTCGATGTATTCCTTTTCATCGAGAGGTATGCCGGGATGTTCGGAGGGTGAATCTTTTCCAAACAAATAGAAAACGATACCACAGAGACCACTGATACTGCCCCAAACATAAAAAACACCGGGCCAGCCGATAGGCGATGCCGCGAAAAAGCCGCTAGTCAGTAAACATACTACGTTACCAATCCATCCACCAGAATAAACAAATGACGCTAAAAAAAGCAAAAATATAGAAAAATAAACATATTTTGCAAAAAGTAATAGAGTTTTTTTTAGGAGGAATGAGATTAAATTAGAAAACTGTAAAAATTGTTTTAGTGCGCGATATTGCAAAAATTTTTTACAACTACGTCAGTCTAGAATAACTCGATGTACTTAATCGATTTGAATTATGATAAAAATTTTGGTAAATATTGACAATAACGGATCACCTTCCGATCTACTTGAGCCTTATGTTGTCAAGGACATTGTCCTGAATGACATGCAAAAGGTTTTAGCCGTCGCTCATTGTTTATAAAAAAGTTACAAACAAAAAAAGTTTCATAAATAAATTTTTTTCGACATTATGGACATTTTTTTCATGTTGTAAGTGTGTAGGCAGGGGCGCAGCCCTCCCTGCCTAGGGATGTCCTTGACAACATATGTGAAGCTCAAGTAGATCGGAGGTTGACTTGTTATTATCAATATTAATAACTTTTTAATAAACAACGAGCGACGGCTAAAATTTTTTGCATGTTACTCAGGACAATGATTTTGATAACATATGAAGCTTAAGTTAATCGGAAGGTGGTCCGTTATTGTCAATATTTACCAAAATTTTCTTCTGTCTATATCTCGCACTCGACAAGATTAACATAGTTGTTAATTAGGCCGCTTTATTGTTAACAAAAATGGTAGAAAAACATTGATTGCTTTATTAATATAATAATAGTAATGCAATATTATAATAATTAACGTAATATAAATAATTTTCAAAGAGTGCACGTAAAAATAAAATTATTTTTAAATGATCAAATAAAACAAATAAAACTATGCACTAATTCCTCCAATTCCAATTCCATTTATATATTCGTAAATCTTTTCAAGACAAAAGAAAGAAAATCATCGAAAAAGAAGAAGTGCGTACTCACAAAATCTGCCACGCTCGTCTGGCGGTGACCATCTAGACAACAGGGTGTGTAGACACGGTAACACGGAACCCTGAATGAGGCCACATATCACTCTGATGGCAATCATTGTCTCCCAGCTGCCGTAATGAGCGCCAATGGGAGTGCTGAGAGTCAGCAAGCCGCAGAGGACCAGCGTTGCCGAGAACAATTTGTGAGCGCTCCATCGTTGAATGAGAATACTAGCGGATATTTGTGTGCAGGTGTAACCCCAGAAGAAGGAGCTGAGGATCAGCTGTTTCACTGACAATTCCCAATCAAACTCCTTCGGAAAGAAAGCGAAAAAAACGTGTTTGGTTTTTTAGATGAAAAAATAAGATCTTCGATCGTTTGGTACGTACCTCGAAATCACTATTGGCATTGGCTGCGTTAGTCATCGCCTCCAAAGTCACCGACGTCGTTACGCGGATGGCATAACAACAAAAAAAACCCATGCACATGAGCAACACTTGTTTGTGTCTGCATCCGAACAATGCTGTAAATATTTTTCATTGATGTATAATATATTATATATAAAATAGTTATATAACGTATTTGGTTTTTAGAGAGAACATTTACAGGCTCTCGGAAATAGTATTATATAATGATTAAATATCTATGTATAGAATGCGCAAAAAAAATTGATTTATCAAAAAAAAAAAAAAAAAAAAAAATTTTTAAACATTTTACATTCAATAGTGTAGAAA
>NW_018021086.1:48308-76215 GCF_002006095.1 Pseudomyrmex gracilis
TTGGTTTTTAGAGAGAACATTTACAGGCTCTCGGTAATAGTATTATCTATTGAATAAATAACTATGTAAAAAATGCGAAAAAAAAAAATTTATAAAAAAAAAAAAAAAAAAAAAAACAATTTTTAAACATTTTACATTCAATAGTGTAGAAATCTCAGAAAATTTTTTTCGGTTACTTGAAATTATTTGTCGCGCAACATTCAAAAGTTTTATTCTATGGAAAAGTACTCTCAAAACTCGACTTACATGTCATACAAAATACTTCAGATTTAAATAAGTAGTTTTATTTAATTATGCTCAAAAACAATTATGCTACGATAAACTTTCAGTAGCGGTTGTTCTCGCTATTAATACATGAACAAACTACTTATTTGAATAGACGATTTGAATACTGTTACGTATTGTGCTAAACGGCAATCTAGTACGCGCGTCTAAGCAAATATCTTATTTTGTTCAACTGTCAAACGAAACTGGTAAAATGACTTCTCAATTTCGATGTAAATTTATAAAAATAAAACAATATTTAAAAAATGCTTAATCATAATTGTGTGAGTATAAAAAATTATACAAAAGTGATGTATCAAGATCCAAGTATACTGTACATACAAGAGATGACCTTGTTGCCGCTGTATTGTCCTAACCATATCTCGAATCGAGCGTCGAGAATTATTGCAATTTTACCTTTTTTATGTCGACAAAAAGAACTAAAAAATATAAAATAATTCTAAATTTTTAAAATAATATTTGTGTGTTGATAATCTATATTCTAATTTTGTTTTTATCAATGTCGTAAATAAATATAATGAAGGTCACTTTCGAGCCAAAATGTTAAACATATTTATAAAAAATTAAAGATATAAATACACACATAAAAGGATTTCGATTTCGATTTCCTTTGTTTGTAACGTCAGTCTCGAAGAGTGTACTTCTATCTTTAATAGTAATTTTACTGTGGTTAATTGTCATTCGGTTAATTGATATGTCTGGATCTATTCTGAGTCGTCCAATAAAAAATAGAGTCAGAATCTATGTAAATAGTTGTTATCTTATCAACGTAAATATAGTTAAATTTTACATCTGTCATGACATTTACATTGATAAGATAACAACCACATGGATATTCTATTTTTTATTCTAAACGATTTAGAGGAAGAGAGAGAAAGAGAGAGATCAGTACATATCAATTAATTTGATAACAATTAACGAGTAAAATCTACTATTATGCAAAAGAACATAAACTCTTCGAGATTGACGTTGGAAATGAAGAAAAAATATTTTTGTTTATGTCATGTTTATTTTACTTTTATTATGACAATTTCTTAAATTCTTTATTAAATGATTATTTTGCAACTCTGAAGAAGGTTCTTCTAAGAGATCAAAACGTTTGCTCAAAAGTGACTTCATTATAATTAATTATTTGTTATTTTACATTATATACGGGCGTTTCGTGTATTCCTTTTTTTTAAGTTGCAAATATAGTTTGGCAGCTAAAATTTAAAATATGCCTTTTTCAATGGGTTTACGCATATAATACGTGCAAAAATTGCCACTTATAATTGTAATTATCGTAGCTTTTTATTACGCGAGCAAAAGTTTAAAAATTAAAAAAAATTGTTTTTTAAAAAGTCTTCGTAGGCTTTATAAGCGTTTTGCTTAATAAGTAATTCACAAATTCGGAAGAGTTTGCAAATAATTCAACACAATAAATACATTAAGAATGTAAACATGTTTTATGAAAATACAGACGTATGATGTAAGTTTGTTGCATTCATTGTACTGGACTATGCAATTTATATGACCGTCACGTATAAATACACAAAATCGAATACAAATCGTGTCATTGTCATCAAGACCGCTTGCTCAGTTGGAATCCAATGATAATTGCTCATTGTATCAAAAAAAGAATGCCAGTGTACGATCGCGATCGATAAAATCTCATAGATTATGTTTATTCTGATTATTTTGTTCTGAGAAAGAAAAATATGCGATTGGAAAACGCCGTGTTACAATATTTTGTAATGTTCGTAAGATTAGATTAGGAAAACAATAAAAAGGATATACCGTTCTAAAGCGAGAGAAGAATGACATTATACAGAAAATGTAAAAGTGAATCCAAACGACAAAATAATAATATTTTTTTTATACGTCAATGTATGTTGATAAATCACGTGTAAATATGTTAAAAAGATTTGTTTTAAGAGTTGATATAAAGTGTTCGTGATAATAACTCCAAAATCAAGAACCTTATCTGCAAAATGACATTCGAATCACAATCTTTATTCGTCTTGCTAAACGTTATCATTATTATACGTGCTGTCGGGAATAATTATTATTCATTGATTTATAACATAATATATTATTTACAAAATATCTCGAGATAATATCTATATATTGTTTTATAATATTCTTACGAGTATGTATGAGTGTTATTTTGTTTATTGGAAAACAAAGTATATTTAAAATTAAACTAAACAGTTCAGTAGTTTTAAAACAATTGTCTCGGAAGATATATTAAGTTATCTAAGATATATTAGATATATTAATATTATTTATAATAATAATATTTATATAATTATTTAAACTAATATTAATGATAGATATATATTAGATTATTTAAGTTATCTAATATATATTAGATAACTTAATTATAATATATCTTCTGAGACAATTGTTTTAAAACTACCTGTATTAAGTAAATAATTAAAATAATTAAAATAATTAAAATACAATTATAAAATAATAAGTATCAAGATAAGTAATTAATCTCTGTACAAATATTTGTTTATCATAAATTTAATTATGACTCGTGTGTCTTTTATCACATATATCTAAAGTATCATTCTTTTATTGAAACAAAAATAAAAGGATTTTTTTGTAAAAGGATTAATTTTATAATTATATAGAGGAGAAAAATAAACAAGTATTGACTATTTTTTAAAATTATATTGATATCTATTTTAATTGAGATTTTTCTGTACGCGCGAAATATGGTTTTTAAAGAATACTTAGTCGTCTCGAATGTGTATTGATAATTCACCTTTTGGTTTGTTCGATGGGACTTTCATTCTCTCCGAAAGAGAGACGACGGAGACCCTTTTCTTCTGAAGTGAAGACGACACCATTTTGTGAATGAATCTTTTAGTGAAGAAGACACTGTGTAAATCTCCCGGTGAAGAAGACACGGGAGTAAAGAGCAAAACCGACTACGATCTTCCGATCGTACCTCCGTAGCTTTATACTGCACCCATCATCAAAACGTATTCTCCCACTTTTTTGCGCTCGAACGTGTGTTCTTAAACAACAATTTTCAAGTGTATGTCACATTAGCCTTGATTATCGGAATTATTATATAGCAGAATGCAACTAATCGCAACTGCACAAAAAGACTATACTTGTAGAATTGCTTGAGGCTTTTATCTTACCTTTTTTGCAATTTAATTATATATATTGTGTAAAATTAACATTTAATTATGCTGTTATTAGATTGATAATTGGACGGAATCAATTGCATCGAGTTTACAAATCAATTACAAACTAATAGTCATATATTAACTTTATTTACAGTTTTAATATATAATTATATTAATATGTAGAAAAAATATGATACAGAAAAAAATGCGGTTTTTTAAACAATTTTAAACCGATATTTGTAATAAATAAGAGATTTGAGATTTGAAAACAAATTTTACACTATCTTTTAATATCTAATTTATTTTTCTCTCAAAATATTGTAATCAATTGCGCATCAATAAATATAATCGCGAATTTTTTTGTCCTACAAAGATAACATCGTTAAGAGGAACGATGTTCAGTGTTTGTATTTTGTTAGATAAGATTCAATCTTCAACGGACATCACGGTGAAAATATTACATTTCTTCCAATTTGCACATGTTGAAAGAAAAAAAATGCGATATAACTATACAAAAAGAAAGAATTTTTGACAGGAAGCCAAAAGAATTTCAAAAATAAATAAAAAATGAGTTATTTTGGCTTTACTATTTTTTGTGTTTTCATTAACATTGTTTCGATTACGTATATATAAATTGCATCAAAAGATATAATTACAATAAATATTTCTGAAATCGATCTCAATAAAAAAAAAGAATTTGTTTTTCTAATCTAATTAGGAATGTATGTGGTGATAATAAATCAGACACTGTGACACTATATTGATGAAATGAAGGACAAGTATCTGTTTGTCTAATATAAAAAGCACAACACCAATGTGATCATTATACTTTATGAGCAATGATATGTACAGCTACGCATCAGTTGCGACAATAAATAGCGATAATAAATAACTTCGATTTCAAAAAGTTCATTTAACTTTAATATACGTACAAATCAGTTCTGGTTTGCAAATTACACACACACACACACATACACATACACACACACACACACACAATAGCCTCAGAATAAACTATATAGAATTGTGTACATCATAAACTTGAAATCTCATTCTTTGTGACTTTTTCCTGTTTCTGCTGTTGTTTCTGACGCTGACCTTCTTCAGGGTCATTCCACCATTGCACTTCTCCCTTACTCCATATTATGAACACTAAATTACCTAGGAAATAAACTCCCGCCGAGACAAAGAATACGATATTCCACAGATCTGCATTACTCTGAAAAATAAAGATTTTCTTGGAACAACTTCTTCATTTCCAGAATATTGTACTTGCCAGGCAATACGGGCACATAAATATTTTATTTAAAGATTGCCCAGCACGTTCTGCAAGCGAAAATGTTCATTATACCTTATCATAGACAATCTTATTACATATTATTGGCGCAACGATGGCGGTGATAGTGGCGAGGCAATTAGTAATAGACATCATGGTACTGGCAAAGTTCGGACTGAGATCGATGTGATTAATCTGGAAACCGCAAAGAGAACCAGCATTCAGCGCGACCGCGATGATAAGAACAATCACGGACCAGACATAGTTATTGGTAGGCAAAACGCTCATACACGCCAGAGCGATGGCTGGACCCCAATGTGCCAACGTGTTGGATATTTTCCTTACTAGGCCTCTGGACATGCCTTTTTTTAATGCGTAATCGGATAACCAGCTTACGGGGAAGCTAAGGATCCACATTGCCAAGTACGGCAATGCGGCGATTCCGCCACTCTGTAAAAGACAGAAGTATAATATAATCCCCTAATTGACGACCGGAAAATATTTGCTCTCTGATTAATGAAAAGAAAAATAAGTTTATTTATAAATGAAGAAATTATTAAATATTACTCTTGTATAAAAACAAAGTCCCATGTTTTCGCAAATTCGATTGAATTAAACCATGACAAAATGTGAGCTTTATAAAAGATGTTTTCAAAAATCATTTTTGATTGAATTCGCAAACGAACCAGAAATTTACACAAGCATTCGTCTTAGGAGATCAGATTCTATCTAGGATCAAATGTTTCCATGTAATAACTATACTAAACCGATGCAGTCAATAAATAATGTGATTTTATATAAGAAAGTGATAGTGTTTCATCTTTTCATTACTTTTATTTTATAAAAGTTTACTACTTACTTTCATAATGTCGAAGTGTAATACGTGTGTCATATAATCAGGTATTTCTGTCAATAGAGTCCAGTAGCCCCAATTCTGGCCGCAATGGGCTATTATAATAGCCCACATGGGTGCCGAAGTAAAGATCTCTTTCCATGGCGTTTGCAATTTCTGAAAAATATATAAACTTATAAAAACAATATGTGTATAATATTACATATATATTACATATCCAGCAAACAATTTGGTTGTCAGATGTCGCGATTTTGTCGCCAACCGCCACACCAAATCCATATCCATCTGTGTCCTCCGTAGGATATGGTTTTGGTGAGTTTTGATGACCATGTTGCGTTTTTTGTGTCTGTGTGTCAACAGCTTTGGCAGCACACAAAGCATGTTTCCGTATTGTAGCGTTTCTGCACACAGTTTCTGTTGCCAGATCTACGCAGTCAGAAATTGTTTGCTGGGTATATATATATATATATATATGTATAATAATATTATTATTATATTTAAACTAACATTACAATTGGTCATTAAGGAGGATTTGGTCGCGTTATTCCGAGAAAGGGAATCAGATGATACCTACCTTACCGACATTAACATTTAGTAAAATTTATTAATTTTCACTTTGTTATATACAATTTAGTGTTGTCTATTTTAAATGACTAAAGTAATAAAACAGCTAATTATTAATGATATAACAGCTGATTATTGAGCTGGATTGTGCTATTGCTACTTTTTCTTTAAACTAATCTTACAAATCATCGTCTCAATATATACTATATGTATGTACTTTGTAATATTACTTTAATATTTCAAGTTTGAATATAGATATAAAAATAATAAATTAGGAAAACATTCTTTAAGAACTTAGGAATTACTGCGCAAAAAATAAAAAGACCTTTTCATATACCTGAAAAAAGAAAAATTGTTAAAAGTTATTATTATTGTATAAAAATAGCCATATTCGCACTTTTAGGGCTTCGAAATCCTTTTTGAAGCACTCAAAATATTCACCTATGTTTCTAGTTTCCCAGTAAGGTATTTTTGTTTGGATTCGTACGGTCAATTTTGCACTTAAAGTAAAAATGTAGTTTGTGTAATAACAGTCTATAAACTTTTTTTTGTTTTTCTTAAATTCTTATGTCTACTAGAAATTCCCGAGAAAAAATGATTGGATTAGATCTAATTTAAATCTAACGAGATAAAAAAAATGGAAAAATAAATCTAATTACCCTTACAGAAATTTATTACTGGTGTGGCTAAAATACTACTTATTTTGAGTAATTCAGCAGTAATTTTAATACTCAAAATTACTGACAAACTGTGGTTTAATTACTCAAAATAAGTATTATTTTGGCTACGTTAGTAATAAATTTCTATAAGATCTAAATTAAATCTAAATAAATATAAAGTAAATCTAAATAGATATAAATAAATCTATGTAACTATACTTTTTTATTTATTATTAGATCTACTTTTAATCTACTCAGATCTATTATATTAAATCACCTCAGATCTGTTCAGATCTGCTTAAATCTAAGTAAATCTGAGTAGTTTTAATATAGTAGGTCTGAGTAAATCTAAAGTAGAGATTTAATAATATATAAAAATGTAAATTTAATAGATCTACTTATGTTTATTTAGATCTACTTTATATTTATTTAGATTTAATTTGGATCTAATTAATCTATTTTTCCTTTTTTTCATCTCATTAAATTTAAGTTAGATCTAATCCATTTTTCCCCGGGTTTTTAGTATATTCTCTGTTTTTTGAGGGGAGAAACGTTTTTCATTCTGATTAATAGTTTGTACAAAAAATTTGAATTACGAAATGTGAGTAAAACAGAACAGTACAGCATCCTCTTAAGAGCCAAACGCTGGATGTTCGTGCAAAATGAATATACAGGGTGTCCCAGAATTGCCGTACAATCGCTCGTAGGCAGGTAGAAGGAGTAAAACTGAGTCACTGAGGAGTAATTATTGAGTAAATCAGGCCAATCAGCGCAGATCTTTAGCCAGGCACACGTCAGTGAGCCGCGCGCCTGGTGTGTGTGAGCGCTCACTGACGTGTGCCTGGCTAAAGATCTGCGCTGATTGGCCTGATTTACTCAATAATTACTCCTTTATTATAAATAATAGAAAAAAATGGTTCGGAACTTTTCGACTCAGTTTTACTCCTTCTACCTGCCTACGAGAGATTGTACGGCAATTCTGGGACACCCTGTATATAAATATATATTATATTAATATATTATTTTATATTATTTCAGTGTAAATTTTTACAACTGAATTTTTGAATTGAAAATTCAATTCTTTCATCTATATAGAATGCTGAATGTGCATCACATATATGAGAAATGCCCGTTACCTTCCCTAATTTTAAAATATTGCGAAAAAAAAACTTCAGCCAGAAGTCGAACCTGGAATCTCTTGCTTTCTGTGCGATTATTATATTTGTTTATATACAAATTTGAACATTGCGCATTCACACCTGATTTGTTTCTTTCTCCTCTGTTGTTTTCAGACTTTCTTCTATATATTCTTTCTCTTCCTGGGAAATACCACGATAAGTGGATGGTGCGTCTGCCCCTAAAATAAAGAAAACCACGCTCCAGACGATTGATAATGTACCAAACGTGTAAAAGATGAAGGGCCATCCTACATCCGATGCAGCAAAAGCTCCGGAAATCGGCATAGTAATTACTGTTCCAAATTGAGCGCCCGCATAAGCAAATGTTGCTGAAATATAAGCAGAATAAATTATATTATCTACTTGAGAGAGAGAAAGAAAGAAAGAGAGAAAGAGAGATAAATAGATAGATAGATAGATAGATAGATAGATAGATAGATAGATTGATAGATAGATTGATAGATTGATAGATAGATGCTTTATTTATATTGCGCTCTGGGACAGCCTCCTCAAGCGCATAAAAGAGAGAAAAAAAGAGAGAGAGAGAAAAAAAGAAATACAATTAGTACACGAAAATTTATTTCGCAGTAATTTTTCTTTGTTGATTCTATCTGTATAAAACAAAAACTTTTGGCGCTTTTAATAATTTTTATATTTTCTCTTCGTTCAATGTACTAAGCGGGAATTCTTACCCAGTTGTGCCCTCTCAGACGGCGGTACCCACTTCGATAGAAGGGCATGAGCGCAAGGTAATAGGCAAGCCTGAGTAAGACCCATGCCTACCCTGCAAACCAGAACAGCCACCAAACCCCAACTGCTAGCGACGATCGGCAGCACGACATTCAGCACACCGCAAATCAGCATCCCAATGCTAAGGAGTTTCTGACCACTCCAGATGGTGGCGATGTAGCCGCTAGGTATCTGCGTCACCAAGTAGCCCCAAAAGAATGAGCTCAGCACTAAACCCTGCTCATCTCCATTCCAACCAAAATCCTGATGGCAATAAATATGCAATTATATTTCTACATATTTTAAACATCACATAGCTGAAAATTTTTTCTCAATTATTGAACAATTTCTTTGTGAAATTAATTTTGCAAATATATACTGCTAAGATGATTCGCCATATCGTTATTCTTTTGCCGAAATAGTATTTGGAAAGTAATTTTGCAAACAACTACAAATATTTCAAAAAAGATCAATGTTTTTGCATCTATTTCCTAAAATATGTCTGTATAATTGCATATTACAATTTTAGTGCAAGATTTCGTCACATAATTTTGTAAATGGTTTCCTATCAGAGTATAAGTCACATCTTTTAGCTTTAAGAACAAATCTTTGTACAAAAAAAAAGTTATTTACTTTTAAACACAATTGTGCAAAGTCAACTTACAGAATTGGTTGTCACATATTTATTAGATAAAAGAATTGTAAGATAAATAAGTTCTTTTTTTATGGTTTTTTTATTACAATTAGTGAAATCATAGAAAGTCATTATACAAAATGTAACTATTTATATATAAAACATCAAGAAAATATTAATAATTATTAGGGATGTGTGTATACCCAAAAATACAGGTCGGGTCGGGTGAGATTCCGAAAGTTTGTCTAATATATGTATAAATTTGTTTGGATACTCGAATACTTTTGGGATGAAATTTTTAATTTGAGACCGGAAATTCGACTCAAGATATTCTATTCAGGACCTGGCATTCAACTCAGGACATAATTTTTCCGACTGATCTTAAATTTTAAATTTGGAAGTGTTTTCATATGTCGTGTAATCAAATGTAAGAATAAAAAGAAAAAAGCGTTACACAATATCCCAGGCAATCAGCTGACGTTGTAATGACGTTAATATGAAGTCAGTTTTTGGCCCGTTCGACGTTAATTTACGACGTAATATTAACGTAATGGCGACGTGAGTTTGTCTCGTCACAAATATAACGTCAAGTTAATAACGTTTCCTTACGTCATCAATCTGACGTAACGTGACATCCTCCATAGCACGTAATATTACTGCAATATCACAGTAATATTGTTTTTCCAATGCAATAGTACACTCTCTAATATAATAAAAATATTACCAAAATGTTAATGTAATATCACAATAATATTAGAATGTCCGCCGAAATGCATCATACAAAGTAGTAATCATACAAAATTTTTTGTTAACATGTACTGATTATTAAAGTCAATTCTTAATAAATATATACCAAATGATATAGAAAGATATGTATACACATTTATATGTATATCAATTTTTTTTATATAATAATTATTATATAGTAAAAATGTTATACACACACCAATGTTTTTTGTTGATATAATATATTTTGAAAACAAAGCATTTATGTTTTAAGCAAAAGTTAGGTTTTTACAACAACGTAGCAAAATATATGTATCATATTATATATAAGATACAATGCGACGTATGCAACATGCTAAATAGTAAATAACATCAAATGACATCTCTAACGTTCATAAGACATATTGTAATAAAAATCATTTGATATATATAATCTTGCTACTTAAGATGCAGTACAATATTACCGTACTATTTCAATATTATATATAAAAATGTAATATATTGATAATATTGTATTATAATATCTAATATTACTGGTATATTGCAATTTTATTGTGATATTTCCGTAATATTACGTGATGTATGGAATCTTATATATAATACATAAATATATACTCAAAAACATATTTTTAACAACCGTGTTATTTAAATAACGTCATTATGACGTCTTACTCACTTATTTCAACTGACGTCACTCCAAAAACCAATAGTTACATTATATATGACGTATACGTGTGACGTACATACTGACGTCATTGTTATGACGTTCAAAATAACGTCAAATTTAGGTCATAATCACCAATTAGTGACAAAAACCACGTATATTTACGTCATTACAACGTCAGCTGGTTGCTTGGGATAATGTATGAAAAATTATTTTATTTTCAAAATCATGTCCCAAATCGAGTAATGCGTCCCGAGTTGAATTTCGGGTCCCAAATCAAAACTTTCATCCCGAAAATACGGGTTCCCGAACTTCATCATGAGAAAAGAATATTTTCCTGTATGTAGTAAGCAAGATGTAAGCTGCGTGACAACTATAATTTGATCTTCTCACCGCAAAAGCATCAAATATCAAATTTGTATTATTTTTCGTTGGAATTCTATTCGAACCGTCACGTTTATAATCTAAAAATATTTATTTGTGCATGCAAATATTCTCAAAACCTAGATTAAATAACTCGGCAAAAGATTATAGCAACGTGAGATAACAACTGTCACAATAATGATCAAGATCTGCTAATTTGTTATCAGCTTTTTTTATGACGTAAATACAACGATGATCATTATCTACGTCAAGATATACGTAAAAAAAAGTTACGCATAGTGAACGTATCAGCCTTATTACTGTTTTTTGACAAGACAGCGATGATAAGTTGCCGCGGAAGATTTGATTGGTTATAACAATTTATCTGGCACACTGTGAATGAAAAAAGCATTGCGCGCACAATCTAATGCACTTTACTCCCTTGATTCTACGAACACGAGGAAATTTCCTTCTTCTAACACAGATTCCGTACTAGTGACAAAGTGAATTTGTCAGACTGTTCGTGATCGGTAAAAATTGACGTAAACGACAATTAAACGGTGCCGCTTGATTAATCAAATTTTATTTAACGGTTTTAGTTAACGGTTTTAAATATAAAATATTACAGAGATGTGTGTCAAACAATATTCTTTGTATACTGCGTTAGTGCAAATAACAGACATAGATAATGTTTTCCGTCGCTAATTACTTCAATAATTTGATACAAGTGTAATTGAAGCAAAGCTTATTTTTTTAAATAGTTAAATAGTTAGGTTTTCTTTTAATAGTTAAATAATTCAACTATGACTGCGCATGACACATAAAAGATATAATAGTGTTGTACATGCACAAGACTTTTCCGAGTAACAACAATGAGTTCATCGCGTTGTCGTTACGTAAGAAACCGTATTTGATACGCTTCTCCGACAATCGTGGGAGTGATTAATCTTCAAGTGTTTTGAAACGCCATTCAAACGCTCGATATTCGAACTACACAAATAAGAGGACGGAATTGCAGAGAATGTTACCTCGATATTCGGATTCGCGGTGCTCGCGTTTGCCATTGCCACTACGGCCACCGACATTCCAACTCTGAGACTGTATCCGATGGTCATGCCCAAGAACAGCAGTAGTACCTGCAAATGCCTGATTCCGAGGGTACCTGCGAGTAGATTTTTATTTAATTAATGAACAAATTGTACAGACAGATAATTAATTAATGAGTGAATGTGACTCGCGCAAACATATAAAAATTCATGTTTATCAAAGTCTGATATGGAGTTCTTACAGAAAGTTCTTTGCCGATACAATTTGGACAACTTTGTATTTTATGTTTTTTTACATAATCTTACTTAAATTGTGATCGTCTCGTTAGTCAATGTCTTTACCATGATACTGATTGCGCGATTTATATATGCAAATTTGTTTTCCCTAGGAGTTTCAAAATTAAAAAATCAATTGTGTCACATTGATTAACAATGATTTAATAATTGTTGTAAAGTTATACATCAAGAATATATGTGCAAAACAACAAGAAAACAATTTTATTAACCGTATTGATTGTAAAACTATCTGGTAGTTGAAGATTTACTATCGTTTTTACATAATAATAACCGATAATACAACGAAAAGATAATAGTTTTTTATAAAACAATTCTTTGTTCTTAAAGTATTTACAATTAATAGTTTTTTTATTAAAATATCAAATATTTTTTGGAAATATATACACACGTAATTTTACATACATTTCAGTAATAATTTTTTTTGTTTTTTAAAAAAAATGCTATCGCACCGAGCTTCAAGTGTTTTTTATGTAAACTCCTTGTAATGTTGCCATTTTTGTTTTACGCAGTTCAAAGGAGTTATCGTGGTACAATATACCTCAAAAGTATAATACCGCGAGCTGCGCGCGCCTGGATTCATTGCGTACTTTTCATTTTTCTTTCAAAGCCTAACTTTTGTAAGTGACTGTTTGCACAGTGTTTTGTGTATACCCGCATTATGGACGCGTTTCATGCATATGCGCGCATTTATTCATAGTACACGTTACATATACTGTAGATCATGCGCATATATGCATGAAACGTGTTTTATATCGCGTCTAATCTTCCGCGTTTTGAACTTTAAAATATTTTGGAAACTGTGAAGCTAAGCTTTCTGAAATTCAATTATAATATAGCAAGTATAATACTTAATAACATATTACTTTTTAAAAACTTCTCTAAATTTTATTTTGACGCTATAGTGCTTGCAAAATATGCTTTTCACAACGATTCTTTTATAAAATTCAATGTTAAAACTCGCAACTTTTTGGAAATTTATATCTCGACTTTGGTGAAGCTGAGCTCTCTGAAATTGACATGTTGTACATAATAATGTTATTTACACGTGGTAATTTTTTCAAAAAATTCTTAAATTGTTCAAAAATTACGATAACCCTTTTAAAAAATCTCTTGTAACTCTCTCTTGTAAAAAATGATTACGTTCAGAAAACTCAACAGTTGCACAATGGTTGAGAGATCATCACTTGTAATAGGATTATTTTTCAAAATCTTTCAAAAGTATGATCAAATCGTAAGTGATCATCTCTCAACCGTTGTGCAACTATTGAGTTTCTGAACGTAACAAATGAGCGAAAGTAACAAAAAATTATTTTTCTTATATTAAAATTATTTTTCTGCAAGAATCAAATAGCAAAAATAAGAATAGTTTAAGGACGTTGAAATATCTTTACGCGTTCCAATGTTAAGTGTATATGTATATACTGTATATATAATGTTAAGTATATATATTTACATATCGGAAAGCTTGAACTTCAAACTTTTAATCGCCCTTCCTCCCCTCAAAAAAATAATTTAAAATTTTTTCACAAATGATTTGCTCTTTAAAATATTTTTAATAGAGTTTTAATAGAGTTTTAATAGAGAGCGATTATTACTACTATAATTATCGAGTGACGTATCACGTGTGCAGAGAGTAATTTTAGTTATCTATGTTAATCTTGCGATAAGAGACGTAACGAAATCCAATAATTGTTGCAAGTACACGCGAGTCTCGAAAGTGAGTTTCGCTCTTTAGACACGCGGTCTCTAGAAAAACATAAACAAACCATTGTAAAGCAAGTTTTTACAAGCCGATTGTGAATAGGAAAGTTTCGAATAAAATAGAACACAATTCTCAACGGTGGCCTTCGCATATTATGCATAATCCCTTCAATCGGCAATCAATATCGATCTGCATCAAAATCGATTATTGAACAATAAAAAAAAAACCGTTCGTGTAAGTTATCTTTTAATCAGACTTTGTGTTTCACAAGTGTCGCGTTTCTATAATAAAAAGAAAAATTGAAATTCCTGCATGCTAATCCGCCATTACAAAGTCATTCCCTGATCACCGTGTAATTGCGCCGGACGTGTGTCATTACGCAAGTATGTACTGATATTAAAGATAACAACGTGAAGAACGCGGAAAAATGCAAAAAAGAAGCGCACCAGATATACCAGGCTGTCGTTTCTAGATTTATTTATCGATGCTTTTTGCGGACAGAAAAAAGATTTCAAATATTTTTACTGAACATAAACAAAGTTTTTTATTTCAGAAAAGTCGTCTTAACACTTATTGTTCTCGCAGATTAATTAGAAAACTGAGATTTGTTTTATTCTCACATATCGAGTAAAATTACGCGCAAAAGAATTACGCGCAAATACGAAATTTCAGAAAATATCGCGCTATATCGGTGCGGTATTATCAAAGCGAATAAATGTTGCATTCGTTAGAAAATGAATAATATACGTTGGCATTGTGTTTTATGCTCTGTTTTTATGTTTTTAAGTATTATGTAATACCAAAAAGAGACACATAACAAGGAGTCAAAATAGTTATAAAGATAGTAAAGATTATAAAGAATTATAGAAATTATAGAAATTGCAAAAATTGTAAAAAACGTTGTCAAGAAAGAGGTGTAAGAACCGGAAGCCAACCGAAGCCGCCGAGGCAAAGATTACATGCAATAAATAATAAAAATAAATATACGTTGACATTGCGCTAGAAAAAAAATATGCGAAAAATAAAATTCGAATTGTCAGGTTCGATCGAACAGATTAAACGAAGCTACAGATGATAACATTGATAAGTGACGATTTGTAATCAAAATGAGATTTGATAAAGAGTGGCATAAAGCGATCGCGTGTTTAATGATTCGTAATGCGATTCGCAGAGATTTACAATACATAACTTCTCTCTCTCTCTCTCTCTCTCTCTCCTTTTCCAAGGACATGATGTGATTAATTAACGCGCGAACTAACGCGGCAGAAATCCACGATCCTTCGATGATTTCCGAATCATCAATCTGGATGCAGAGCGAGCTCCAAATGTTGATAGCGATTAATCGCGTTCGAACAAAGTGAACTTGCAACGTATATGTGTGTACACTTAGATAAACTCACTGGATACGATAGATAGAAATTATCGAATAAGTTAACAAAATATTCTCAGCTTGCCTTGATGATTATAACATACGTGCAGATAAATCTAGTTGCACAACCGAATTTTGTACATATATAAAAGGCTTGAATAAGATCATATATTTAAAAATATTTGTTTGATCTCACTGTTTCTCAGTTAATATACTTCTTGTCGTAAGTATGTATATATATTATTTGTTTCCCTCTAAATTTAAAAACATAATAATGCACACTACATTGTACACTTTTGCAAAGCACTTTTACATTTTGTTGAAATACGCGCGACACTTTTTTTTATAAATTTGCACGTGATTACATAAGAACAAAATAGTATTAGGTATGTAACTTTCCGCAAACAACACACAAAAAACTCGTTTCACACACACTTTGTTCGTATTTTTTATGTCGCAAACAGCTTGACACATGATAAACCGTTGTTACTTCACAGTCGTTTCACGATTTATATTCGATGCACTATTTTGTAAGTTATTTCACAGAGTTCGAGAGATAATAGTTTTTCTAATATCTAAACATCTTTCGGCTTATTATATATTTTATAATATTTAATTATATAATTAAAAAATTGATACTTTTTGTGCTTTTTAAGTAAATCTTGTTGATAAAAATCATCATTCTGTTTAATTTTATCTCGTTCGACAAATCGCGACAAATACTCTTTATCATATCATTATCTCTCTTTTTTTAAAGCGATTCTTTTACGAGCGCTACTATCACGTTATGTAAAAAATTTCAGAAATCAATTAAACCTTCAAACGATTCTATAGCACACAGAATTGATTTTACAATATAGCCGCGTCTTCGATAAAGATTCGAAGAATTGTGTGTTAGATTGTTGCAAGTTTATCTTGTATTAAAAAAAGAAAACTAACACATCGCATGCATTTTTCCTCTTAAACTCTTAATTCCTACTTGTTTTTTCTTTTTAAAATTATATTATAAAAATGACAATATGTTTGTGTTTATCATTTAAGTCTTTTATTTAAAAAAAACCCGTATAATCTTTCTGTTCATTGTTTTATATTGATTTATTTGGTAAATTTTTAAGTTTTTTGCGATAAAACTGAATTGTGATTTTTCTAATAAGGGGATAATCGCATATATATTATCCTTCAAATGATAAATTTAATAGATCACTGGCAATTTTCTTACAGCTTTGTTGCAGAATCGGAGACGTCACGTTGAACATCTTCCGCGACGCTTTCTCGACGACGTCGGCGTCATCCTCTTTCCCGAAGGCTGTCATTTCACGCGCCGCGTTTCTTTCTCGCACTCTATTGAAATCCTAATCTCACAGTCGTGGCAATATTTATACAACAGACGCGCGCCCCTTCCTTGTCACACCGCGACACATGGTCTTTCTCTCTTTCTCTTTCCATTATCATCGCCGTCTTCGTCGTATCGACGACAGGCTGTTCCGTCGTTCAGCAGGTAAGCTACCTCTTCTCCCTTGCATTTGCAATTGTTCGTGCGCGCATGTCGCTGTCAAAAAACTTGGGATCTTTCGATAGAAACCGGTGAGAATATAAGAAACAGAGGAACTCTCAAGGAACCTCGAGGTCGTTTTGCAGCAAGACGATCAGCCTTGAGATACTTTTCTAGCTTTTCGAGCGTTGCACTCGGTATCAAACGTTTCGTGGATGTTATCTGTCTCATTAGAATAATATACAAATGTGAATTTTAAACACTGGAATTGTTCAATTTGAGAATCAGATCAATCATAACAATCTGAGAACTTGTATTAATTACAATTTATTTAAGTCAAAATAATATATATAAAATGTGAAAAAATATCTTTTCTTAAATTGTTTAACTATCTATACTTGGAATTATATAATATACTATAGATCTTTCCTAAGGACAAAATGTACACATGAATCTTTTTCACAAAAATGTGTTGTTCTTTTCAAAATTTTTGAAATCTTAAAATACAACAAAAACAAAATATGTAGTTTCAATTGTTATGTCTGTTGTACAGTTTTTAATCAATTTCGTTTCTCTTAAATTTTAATAGAGTGTACATTTATCCCCCGTTAGATCATTTTAACACATTTACTTTTTAAAACTCTATATATTTATTTACATGTGTCATCTCGTTAACTAATATATATCTATTCGATATTTGTTCTACCTAAATGTGTTATTTATTTCGTATAAAATTACTCTCTTATATATATTTTAAGATTTTTAAGTGATTGCTTGAAACCGTTGTTTGCAGAAAGACTCCCGACAAGAGAAATGATTTTCGCAAAATCTGACAATCAATTACTTTCGATGCTTCTTTCTAACAGGTTCATCTATAATGCTGCTGTCTGTTTCATTGCTCTTTCTTGCGAGTTTGCTGGAACGTCGGCCTGTTTTCTCTGGAGTCGGGCACACTGCCAAATCTGGAAGACTACAACACAAATATAATAATTATTATTACGAGAAATAATTTCTGTTCTAAAATTTACAAATATTTATCTTTTAATTCTTGTTATTGTGTGTGTATGTATATTACATTTTACTACATATATGTATGTGTACGATATTAAAAATTGTATGTTGAAATTCAGAATAAACAGAATCGCAAGAAGGAATTATCGTTTGTGATGAATATTCGAAATGTTTAATCTTTTTTGATAGAAATTATATATGATATATAATAGTTTTAATAAATTTTTTTATTGATTTTTTCAATTCTGCATAAAAAACTACTAAAATAAGAGATTATTAAACAATTAAACAATTAAATTACAAATATATATATATATACTTTTTATTATTTTTATTCTAAATATACATAAACAAATTTATATGATTTTTCTATCATAATGACTTACGTGTTCATTAACTGTTTGTATTTATTTAATTAAATTTAGATATTTATTTCCAATTTTATTTATTGTTTATTGTTTTTTATTTATTGTTAGTAGAAATGCACGAAAATAGATAATTGCAATCGACTGGTAATAATAAATGAATCTTCAATAGATTGAGTTCTTATTCAAGTTAGATAAAAAAGTTGACTTGTGTGTGTGAGGATTCAAAATATCGATCTGAATACTCACTTCAATTGATCAAGTTCCGTTTGTTCTTCTGGTAATTTCTTTTCCGTGTTGTTATTGTTAGTCAAGGGTGCGGTATTCTCTTTATGCGATTGTGGCTGACTGCGTTGCGTCTGTGTAACTTGGGACGCGTAAGTTCTTGAGGTAACTTGCTTGGGTGGTTTAATATTGTTGTTCTCATAATAACGACCCAAATGAATGGTCACGCTCTTAGAACAGTTGAACGTTTTGTAAATACCCACTAAGTAATCGGCTAACTCAAACATGTTGGAGCGCAGCGAGATGACGATGAACTGCGCGTTCTTTGTGCGCTCCTTAATGTAATTACCGACGATTGAAACGTTCTTGAAGTCAAGCGCCGCGTCGATCTCATCCATAAAGTACACCGGCGTGGGTTTGTAATGATGAAGAGCGAAGACAAGCGCCAACGAGCTCAATGTTTTTTCACCACCGCTAAGATTACTTATGTTTTTCCACGATTTTTTGGGCGGTCGCACACTAAACACGATACCC
This sequence comes from Pseudomyrmex gracilis, assembly GCF_002006095.1. Classification (NCBI taxonomy): domain Eukaryota; kingdom Metazoa; phylum Arthropoda; class Insecta; order Hymenoptera; family Formicidae; genus Pseudomyrmex; species Pseudomyrmex gracilis. Next base: position 67,406 of record NW_018021086.1, read on the forward strand.
TCGCTGAAAGGATCTAACGAGTCTACCAGTTCCAGCTCAGCGTCGCCTCCCAGTGTGATCATCTGATACATTTCTTTCAACTTTGTGGTAATCAGGTTAAAACCTTGAAGAAATTCTTGAACTCTGCGTCGTCGGGCAGTTTCATAAATATCACGCATCTTGTTACGCTCTAATGTCATCTCCTCCAGATCGGCGGCACGACGTATGTAAAGCGCGTCTTTCTCCTGGTAATCCGCGATGATTTTCATGTTGGGTATTTGATCAGGTAGTTTTACCTTTGTCTTTTGCAGATTCTGCGCCACCGTTTTCACGTCCAATTGCTCTATTTCCTCTTCTGTTAGCTCCTTGAGCGGCTCCACAGTCTCGTGGGGAATCGTTTGCAATTTTAATCCCGCTATTTTCCGATTATATTCGGGAATCACCTGCTGAAGTTCTTTCAACAATTTCTTACACTCGTGAAGTTTCTGGTCTAGATCGACCCTCGTAACTTTTATTTTGTCCTCTTGCGCTTGCAAAACGTTCAATTCTTCTTTCAAAGATGACGTGGCGTCGTTACGTTCTTCTAGCGCTTTATTGACTTCTTCAAGTTCGTCCAAAATTACTTTAGCATGTTCCTCGAGCTCGGTTTTCTCTTTCTGAATCTCTCTCAGTCTCTGCTCACAGGTGTGCAAGTCGTTCTCTAGCGTTTCTATATGCTTTTCCGTCTTTTTCACATTTCTCTCGGCGGTCTTAATGGCCACCTGCAAACGACATATCTCTGCCTTGGCCTTGTCTATCGATTTGGTTAGCTCCGCAATTTTAGCCTGCTGATCTCGCACCCGATTGCCGGAGATCTCATCTATCTTCTTATTGATGCGTTCCACCTGTTTCTCTACCGTGGCGGAACTCTCTTCGACTTTGTCAAGATTAGATTTTGCTGCGTTCATTGCTTTCTGCAGTTGCGCGACTTTTTTCGGATCTGATACTGACTCCGCGGCTTTCTTCTCTTGTGCCTTGAGTTGAGTTCGCAACGATGGCTCTTGCTCCTTCAGCGTTTGCAAGTCAATTTTGAATTTGTTTCTATCAACCGTCATGTCTTTCAAAGCGGTCGTTAACACGTGGATCTGCTGTTCCAACGGTTGTTGTTTCGCTCTAAGTTTATTACAGTCTTCGAATACAACATCTAGTTGTGATTGCAGCTTCTCGATATCGGCATTTGACGGTTCGTTTCTCACTACTTTTTGGCCCATTCGACCACGCAATACTGTACGCCCGCCGCCGCTCATCGTGCCCGACAATTCGATCAATTCTCCCTTCAGCGTCACCACGCGATAACGCGTCGCGCCATACGCAATACGCGTTGCTTGATCCAAGTTCTCCGCTACCAGAGTGTCCTGCAGACCGTAGTAGAACGCCGGTAACACTTGCTCGTCTTCCACTTTGATTAGATCAAACAAACGAGGTACATTTTCTGGCGTTTGGATCTTGCGACTGCATTTGGATAGAAAACGTTGTTGCTTTTCCAACGGTATGAACGTGGCACGTCCTATATTGTGTTGCCGTAGATATGTAATGCATGCCTGCGCCGTGGTCACTGTATCCACGACAATGTTATCCAACGGTCCGCACGCTGTCGACACGGCGACATCATACTTCGCATCGATGGCGCCTAAGTCACCCTACGTGAAGAAACAAACGTAGATAATAGAAAATAATAATAATAATAATAATAGAAAAAAAGACCTCGACGACTCACAAGTCTTCCGAGTATTCCAGGTATTCGTCCCTCTCGTTTCTCTCTCATCAACGTATCCAAAATGTGACTACGCGACTTGCTGGCCTGCATAGCGGAACGTTGCTCTTCGAAAGTAATTCGCATCTTTTTCAACTGAGCCGTCATCTCGCTCTCGCGTGCCTTCGCTTCGTCCAGTTCGTCTTGCGCCTGTTTTAAACTACGTTCAGTTGCTGGGATCTTTGTCTCGAGCAACGCCAATTGCTTTTGCCGCTCATTAAGAGTGTTAGTAGTCTTCTCCACGGTTTCCCGAAGACTTTCAAGCTTTTCTTTCTCAATCTTTTCTACCGATGTATAAAGTTCTAACTCGGATCGCACAATATCGTATGCTGCCTTCGCCTGATCCACATTTTTTCTAAGAGCTATCAACTTCTTCTCCAACTCAGATCGTTCGTTCAGCAATGGTTCCGTCTTTTTTTTCAATCCTGTCATCAAAGTTGACAACGAAGTCTCTTCCTTTTCTTTATTCTTCATATGTGTCTCAATTAAGTGTTCACACTCTTCTATGTTTTTTTCATTCTTCTCTGGTACTTTTAGTAATTCTTCCAGTTTGACTTTTTCCTACCATTACCATACAAAAAAGTTACTATATAAATATATGTCTATATAACTCTTATTATAACTTTATATAAATTTTTATACATATCGTATATATAAATTATCAAATGTGAAATATGCAATAATTAATAATTTTACTAATAATTTTATTGTAAATCCGAATAAAAGATTACCGTCTTGATGGATCCCATGTTTGCTTTTCGTCGCTTGTTCGTCTCGACTAGTTCGGCGTGCAGCGACTCGTCTTGTTTACGCAATTGATCAAATTTCGCTGCTATTTCATCTTTCTGCCGTTGTAGAATATCCCACTTCTTGTTTTTCTCTTTTATGATGTTAATCGTTGCTTTTTTCTGCTCTTGAATGCTTTTCATCTCATCTAACAATGTGGTTAGTTCCTTGTCTAGAGTATCAGTCTTCGCTTCTTGCTCAGCAAGCTGTTTCACTGCCTCAGATCTAGTAAAAGTATTTGTGATTCCCATTATCTAAACTATCACGATAGTCTTTAGGTATTCAATGTGAAATAAAACGATTATAAAGTTTATTTTGTAATCTAACTTACTTTTTGCAATGATAAAGCTGATGTTGTAATCTGATTATGGAATTTTCTATTTTTAAGTATTGCAACGCTTCTTGCATAGGCTCCTCTAAGGCCTCTTTCTCTTTTTGCACAACTCTAAGACGATGCAACTTTTCGACTCTACGTTCAGTTAGTGTTTCAACTTTGTCTGATAATTTCTCTAGAGGTTCTTTATAGCGAGTTGTACCTATTATTTCTTCCAGAAACTCCAGCATTCCAGTATCATTTTCATTTTGTCCCTTCGGCTTCATTAATGCAATCTGCTCGACTTCACCCTGTTAAAAATTTGTTATTTATTAATATAAAATATACATATTACAAAGACCTATTAATCATAAGGAAAGAAAATATAGACGTAATTTTATTATAAATAAAACCAATAAATATCTTACTTGTAATATTAAAAATCGATTGTGATCCAAGTCAACTCCATAAGATCTTAGTAGTTTTCCAATTTCCTTAAATTGTACTTTTCTTTTATTAAGTTCATAGTAAGATGCACCATCTTTAAATGCCGTTCTGGATATAACAAATTGACTTTTAGGAACAACCGTATAAGCTTCTCCAGGCTTAAAATAAATTTAATAATTATTTTCAGATTTCTTAACATTATAACAAAAGATTTTTATATACTTTATAATGAACATTATTAAAAAAGAGTATATCTTACCTTGTCAATAATTTGTTCAAAATGCACAGATACAGTACAGCTATTAATATTTGACTCCTTCTTAGAATTGTGTATTAACACTGATATTTTTTTTGATCTGATCTTAGTGGCTCGATAACCAAATACAAATAGCATAGAGTCTATCACATTGCTCTTGCCACTTCCGTTTGGTCCAACTATTGATGAAAAACTCTAAGAAAACAGATAGTTTTAACATAATATTCCACAAAGATAATGCAAAGATATGCAAGTTTATATTCTGTATATAAAATGTTTACTTTGTGAAAAGGACCAATAATTTGTGTGCCAGCATAGCTTTTGAAATTCACATTAACAATCTTATTAATCATGAGCCTTGGACCAGTTGTGTCCACTTCACTGAAGGTTTTAGGTGGTGGTGGGATATATATTTCATCGTCCACTCTTAAGCCACCTTCGTCATCGGTATCATACCTATCTGCGTTCCTCTCATCAACTTCCAAATTGTCACCAGAGATGTTCTTTCTATTCTGCGATTGACTGGTCATTCTGTTAAAGTTTAGTTGTCTAATGCTCTTATATTGATGTCATTAGAGAATTTATAAGCGTATTTGTATTTCTTTAATGCAGGACCTATAATAACAATTTAAGACATAAGACTTAAGAAGGTATAGTATTAAGCTTTAAGAAGGTATAAGGTCAGTATCTACTATCTCCGATTAAGTCTTACCGATCGATCGCAAGTCACTTGCAATTGGTCATTTTAATCAATCGACCGATATAATTGGTGATTCCAATGAAATAATCGACTGATTACGAGCCTGTGAGCACAATAGAGAAAATATTAGGAATAAGAATTAGAAATAGAAGTTAAAATGTACTATACAATGACGAAAAATAAAATATAACATATAAATACAAGTATGTCATGGCTGCATGATATACAGGCTATATTTATACACATTTATATTTTTTTTTTTTTTTTGCATTGTACATAACATTTAACCTGTTTTTAATTCCTATTCCTAATATTTTCTCTATTGTGCTCAGGCCCTAAGTTAATCAGAGATGGTGAAAACAGGCTATATACCTCTTTTAAGCTTAAATCTTCCGCCTTAAATTCTTATTCTTCTTTAATCTTACTTTGAACTTCTTAGCACACCATTTCTAAATTCAATTGATACGTATTTGGTACACAAATCACTAACTTGTTTTTTTCGTTAATTGAACATACCGGCCTCACTTAGGCGACTGAAGGTTAGGTCGCCAAAACTATTGTTGGCGAATACACTTATTGCACTATCAGCGACAATCAGTGCGGTTAGATAATCTCAAGTTATTAGTAACAAAGTAAAACAAGTGATCAAAACAATCTTGCATATTCTCGCAAAAAGAAAGAGATCAATCGCATAAATGATATTTCTGTTTCCCGCGCAGAGCTCCGTAAGTCGAATCACTGATATCACTGCACTTTCCCGATTATTACCTAAAATACTCCAATCCAAATTTTCGAGCCAATGCAGCACACTTTAGCACATTATTGCATATCGCGAATTGAATCAAGCAAGTGATCAAACAAATATTTTATAAATGTTTCAATACTCGCATTTTGGTATTACGTATACAACGTTTCTCTGTTGTTACACACTCTGACCCTGTTCGGTTATTACTGGCAGTATTGAAAAATCTATAGTATACGTGACATGAATCTATAGATTTTCAGTACTGCCAGTAAAAAACGAACGCAGCCTAACAATCAAGAAAGCGTCTTCAGTGAATTCAAACGCAGGTCTCGCGCGAATAACAAACTCACTATTTTTAACGCGGCAATTTTAAATCAGGCTAGAGATTCAACCCAAGATAATAAGATGTTGTTAAATTTGTTTTAAGAAAGTTTTTTGAACTTCTTCTTTTAGATAAATATTCTCAGTAATGCGCTTTTTGTCTTTCGCAAATTAACGTATCGCGTATCGCAGACATTCGTTTTAAAATTTGTGAAACATGTAGATTAGTATATGAAAAAGGGAAAGTGTATGCTCATAAAAATCGAATTGAAAAACACGTTAATAATGTCGCATAGAAAAATATATATAATTCGTATTTGTATTTTATATCATCATTATGTAATCTATTATACTTCATTGAAAACAAAACTTGAAATAAGCTAACCGTAAGTAGGGCTATTCGAGAACGTGTAGCGAATGACTCCGTGGCGCAACGGTAGCGCGTCTGACTCCAGATCAGAAGGTTGCGTGTTCAAATCACGTCGGGGTCAATTGACGTTTTTTGCTATTTTTTTTCTCATATATTAAATATTTTACAAATATTTTTTGCACATGGTAGTATTTTTAGATTTATTTTGTGATCTTTTGTAATATATAAGATTTTTGATTAGGATGAGTTTGATCAACTTCGATTGACTGTTTGATTGTTTTAATATGTGGAATTGCACGCGATCAATTGCAGATCTAATGCATCTGTAAATGCACTATCAAAATCGTTAGACCACATTGTGTTGTTGACTTATGTTTGATGCACTTTAAGATCGTTCTGCATTAGTCTCAAGTAGCAGATCTCGCGGAATTGACCAATCATATTGGTCAACTGATTGATTTGGTCAATGTCGATTAGTCACTTCCGCAAAACTTGTAACTTGTGTTTGCGTCTTGCGATTAATATATAGAACGACGTTTAAAAATAAGAATTTAAGAGTATCATAACCTCAAAAGTGCTCAAAAATCGACAATAGCTAAAGTGTAACGGCTAAAATTATACTCTTGTCTTAAATAGATAAAACACAACATGAAAGTGTAAATGCATTATTAATTGTAAATCAAATTGTTTATATATTACATTTAAATATATTAATTTTATATTCTCCTTCAGGATAAAAGGCAACTGGAATACTCTTTTAAGTAATTACGAAGTATTGGATATTTTACAACAGAACACAAAATCCTATAAGAAAAAGAAAATGAATCAACTGGCAACTATTACATATCAAACTATTAAGTATTTGGAAGATACACCATGCAAAAAGCAGACTCCAGATATCATAAATCAATTTTTAAGAGCAATGGAACCTTTCAAACTGACAAAAGCAGAGAAGCTTGCTCTTCTTAATATTTGTCCCACCACACCACTCGAGATACAATTGGTAAAATTTTGCTTTGTTTAAAATACTCTAGATGAAGCATCAATATGACTGCTACAATAACTTTTTAAACACTCTTTAAATATACTTTGTTTTAAATTATTGTAAATTTTAACTAAAGAATATATCTTATAGTTAATAGAGGAGGCTGAAGAACGACTAACGGATGAAGAAGTAGAGACTGTGCTTCAAATAGTAGCAAAAGTACGAAGAGATGACCAAGATACAGAACAAGAAACTTAATCTCTAGACTGTAACATAACTTATTAAATATATTTTGTAGTATGTACATTTTTATTTATAATAAACACAACTTTTCCGAATAGAAATAGCATAATACAATATTGTGTGTATATAATGTTAATAATCTTATCTCTTATGATCTCCAAGATCATCTATAGAATCTTCATCGATCTGTAAAAAGAAAGAGCAAAGTAAGATAATTGTGCATTTAAAACTCTTGCTGACTGCACAACTTACTTGTGGCCATTTTTCAGGTATCACTTCGAACAGATCATCCTTGACATCTCCCTGTATGACAATTTCATCTTCCCCAGTAACACTGGATCCACAAGCAAATTTACTGCCAAAAAATTTTGCTGCTACTTTTAAGTCTATATCTAAAAAATTCAAATTTTTTTTAAATATTAGAATTTGTTTTTTTTGACATTAGATTAAGTCCTCATTTAATATGTAATTTAATGTTTAATATTACCAAAGGTGCTAAGACCAGTCACAACTGTAACAGATTTCTTTTTTCCTCTTGGTGCTCTAGAAACCGTGACTAATCTTGGTACATCTTCTTTTTTTTTGGTCTTCAGCATACCCTTTCCACCTCGTTTCTGTCTCTTCTTTTCATCTTCTCCTCCACCAGCTTCGATAGAGCCATCTTCTGTAGCTGATTCAGAAATATTATTTATATTAAATATTATTTATATAGATAGAAGCTCATACTATTATATTGTAGAAAATTTAAACTTTTCTAGAAATTACCTAATTTTATCTTTTCAAACTCTGTAGGAAGGTTTCTCTCCAACCATTGCTTACATTTATCATAATCAGGATAGTACTCACAATACTGTAAAAATTAGTATTTGTTAGATCTCAATTTTTTTGTAGTGTTTTTATTATCAGTTTTTAAAAAATAAATAATATTAAATATATCTCTCAAAAAATAAACTACAAATGTAACTTCTAGTAACTGTTTACTTCCATTGATTTTTTACGCAAGATCTTTTTTTTACATAAATTATTAAAAACTACTTAGTTTACCTCAATAGGCAGCGAGCAATTCCCGCAATAATGAACCTGAATAGGATAACTGACATTAGGATTGGGTCCTAATCGAAATTCCGGCTGTTGTTCCTCTGCCGACATTCTTGCAGTCTAACCTTAGTCTTTATCAACGTTTATCAAAACTCTCTCGAAAGTTACCTAAAAAATTTCTTGTTGCAACTTTAATTAGCTTTCACGCTAAAACTGCAGCAACTTTTTATTTCTGTATAATCCTTTACCGTCAAAAAAACGTAACACCTCGCGCGCTTTTAGGTTACGAATCACCAAGATTCAAGACCAATTTTTATGAAAATCTGACATTGGCTGTGTTCCAAAATTCACTGCCAGCGCTAAAGATCTATAGTTCACGTCACATATATTATACAATTTTAGCACTGGCAGCAATTCTGGAACACAGCTAAGGGTTGGTTTATAAGGCCTGGTTTATGCGAGCAATAACTGTTAACTTATGCCGGAACCGGTAGAGTTTAACCAGAGAGAAAGGTCTGGTTTATGCGGGCAAATAAGGCCTTGTTTTGGCCTTGTTTATGCGGGTAATAACTGTTAATTTATGCCGGAATTGGTACAGTTCAACTATAGGATTTCAATGCTTTTGTTATATTCTGTTATGCTTCTGTTAATAAACAGAAATATTAAAATCTTAGGCTCGCATAAACCAGGTCAAACCTGAGAGCGGCCATGCCATTGGTCGCATTCAGCAGATACAACTGTTGTACAACTGTTGGGTGAGTGTCTGCTGAACGCACTCTGCTCAGTCACCGCTACTCAACATGTTTAGGGAGCGGACGCCATTTTTTCCATCGAA
>NW_018021087.1:0-40376 GCF_002006095.1 Pseudomyrmex gracilis
ATGCAGAAAGAAGAGTTTAGGTTAGGGTTAGGTTAGATTTTTTAGGGGGGGTGCAGGGGGGCGCAGCCCCCCTTGCCTACATGTTTACAACACACAAAAAATGTATACAGTGTCGAGAAACGAGAGTTTAGTCATCAAACNTTTTTGGTTCATAACTGTTTTATAAACAATGAGCGACGGATAAAACTTTTAGAAACGTACTCTGGAAGGTCATATTTACAATGTATCAAAACGAGAAGCCAATCGGAGGGGGCTCCCCTATTCTGTACATTTACCAAAGGTTTTTTATATATAATAACGACCAAAAGTTTACTTGGTGCTTCTTTTTGATATCACTTCTTTTGTAAAACAGGTTTATTTTTAAGGAAGAATTTTTTGTAGTATTAGTAACTAGAATCCAATACGTATTGTTCGTGTACTTGGCGCCTTTTTTTACCTTTTTTTGAAAAGGTAAGTTTTTAAATACTACAAAACATTCTTTCCCTAAAAACCTGTTTTACAAAAGAAGTGATATCAAAAAGTAGCACCAAGTAAACTTTTGTACGTTAATTTTATTTACATAATACTAAAACTTCTTTCTCTATAAAATCTGTTTTACAAAATAGAGAATGTATGATACTACAAAAATTTCTTTTTCTACAAAACCTGATTCATAAAACAGTGATATCAAAAAGTAGCATCAAGTAAACTATTGTATGTACATTACTACATTATTGGAAAACAATATAAAACAATAGAAATTATGAAATAATTTTATTTTAGTTTACCATAAAATAAATATGTTACATTTGTTGAGATTAAGTATTTTAGTTTACTATTCTCAAAAAACTTACCTTTTAAAAATATTTTTTAAAACTTACTTTTTAAATATTTTTTATTTTGAAAAAATTTTTTCTTTTTCTTTTTGTTTGTTTTTCACAGAAAATAAAAATTTCCTGGGTCTACTTGTTAGTTTCACTATAATGTAACAAAAATTTATCAGGCCCAGAAAATTCTTTCTTTCAACAGTTTTTCCGTGATAAAAACATATCAAAGTACATAGTTTTTAAATAATCACGGAAAATAAAGTTTTGTTGAATCTACTTGTTAGTTTCTCTAACAAATAAATAATCACGGAAAATAAAGTTTTGCTGAATCTACTTGTTAGTTTCTTTAACAAATCGTTTCGTTGATGTAAAAAAATATGTAGTAGACCCAACAAATTCTTTCTTTGCTGTACAAAACTGTTCCGTGATAGAAACGTTTCGAAATAGATAGCTATGTACCATAGGGTGTTTTGGGGTAAAAATCAAAAATTCATATAGATTTCGAATTTTTACGACAGACGAAGTTTATCCTGATTGCTTAGAATGTGAAGTAAGATTTTGTATAAGTGTACAGTTTTACATTAAGTTTTATCATCTTTTTGTAAATTTTTTTTTGTAAAGAAGGAATTTTTTGTAGTATATAGTAAAATTATTTCATATTTTCTATTGTTCTATATTGTTTTTCAATAATGTAGTAATGTACATACAACAGTTTACTTGATGCTACTTTTTGATATCACTGTTTTATAAATCAGATTTTGTAGAAAAAGAAATTTTTGTAGTATCACACATTTTCTATTTTGTAAAACTGATTTTATAGAGAAGGAAGTTTTAGTATTATGTAAATAAAAATAACGTACAAAAGTTTATTTAGTGCTTTTTGATATTATTTCTTTTGTAAAACAGGTTTTTAGAGAAAAGAATGTTTTTGTAGTATTTAAATTAAATACAATACGTGCTGTGCGTGTACTTGGCGCTTGTTTTTATCTTTTTTTAAAAGGTAAGTTTTTCGAGAATAGTAAACTAAAATATTTAATCTCAACAAGTTTAACACATTTATTTTATGGTAAATTAAAATAAAATTATTTCATATTTTTTATTTATATATAGAGTTGCAATTTGTTACTATATTTTAGAGAATTTTGTATGTGTGGTGGTATGATGTTTTGTGACATTTGTTGTAAGAATTGTAAACGTATTTGGTATTTTGTTATCCTGCGATTGTAAGTTATCCATTCCTTCATGTTCTTAATACAATGGTAACCACAACTTTTAGTCACAAAAGTGAAAAACGATGAACAATCCATTATTTCAGCCAGCGTAATTAAACAATGATTTATATTTGTTCAAAATTAATAAAATACAAAGGCAATACAAGCATTTATACAGGTTCTTTGTGTATTAATTTTTTATTTTTTTAAATTATTTTTTATTAAACGTTTTGATCTATCTTTTAAGATTTTCATCAGTGATTCTCTACAATTATTATTAGTTTTAAATTACTACAATATTTGAATGAATAGTGAATACACGCATAACATTGTAAAGGAGCCAGATAGTCTTTAACATGTGTCAGTTGAGTTCCTTACTCCCCACACAGACATTCATCCATCCAGACATCCATTAGATATCTATTAGATGTCGCATGGATCTGTCGACGTCTAATAGATGTCTAATGGAGTTTTTGTTCTGTGTGGGTGTGAGTATTAAGACAACCACACGAAACGTACAGCATAAGGTGACATGGTACCTACATCTGCGTTTATTATTGATAAGCAATCACTATTCACTCAAATATTGTAGTAATTTAAAACTAATAATTATTATAGAAAATCACTGATAAAGATCTTAAAGATAGATCAAAACGTTGTTGAAAAATAATTTTAAAGAAATTTAGACAAGAAGAAATAACAAACTAAGAAATATATAAGGCCTTACGAGCCGTTTCCAAGATGTTGAGCGGAAACTGTACGTGTATATATATATATGTATATATGCATACACATGTAACAAGTTCAACTTGTAAATTTTTACAAGTGAGTATTTTTTGAATTAAAATCTCAATTCTTAAATTCATACGGGATGCTGGATTTGCATCTCACATATGACAGACCCCGGATACCCCTCTAACTAATTTTTAAAATATTGCGAAAAAAACTTCTCGGCCAGGAGTCGAACCTGGAATCTCCGGCTTTCTGTGCCTCGATGGTCTAACAGGGAAAACATAGTACGGAAAGCCGGAGATTCCAGGTTCGATTCCTGGCCGAGGAGATTTTTCGCAATATTTTAAAAATTAGTTAGGAAGGTATCCGGGGTCTGTCATATGTGAGATGCAAATCCAGCATCCTGTATGAATGTAAGAATTGAGATTTCAATTCAAAAAATACTCACTTATAAAAATTTACAAGTTGAACTTGTTACATGTGTATGCATATATACATATATATATATATTGTGACGTTTTTCTTAGTTCTTGGTGAATGTCTCGCGTCGTCCCGCCCGAAACGAAAGTGCGAAATCGGAATACGGACGGAAGTCCGCGAGATCGGGAACGTCTATATCGGCAGGAGAAAAAGGGATGATAAACCGAGCACACCACTGCGCCAAGCCGACGGATCCTTAGTAAAAATTCCGGGCGCCAGACGCGTAACCGCGTCAAAATGTGCGTTGCTCGACACAATGGGCCGACTAGCTCTATTGGAACGGAGAGGGGTTGGGTCTGGGCAATAAATAACTAAGGCTGTCCCGAACGAATGACAGATTAGAATCGCAATCAACCACACTGCAGACAGAGATAGAAAAAATAAACAATTTATTATAATACCGCGGAGTAAGAGACGATTTTGCGAAAAGAAATACAAAAAAAATACCAAAAAAAAAAATACAAAAATGAAGTTCGCCTATATATACGGCGAGTTCGCTCTGTCGCGGCGATAAGTGATTACAAAAGAAATTAAAATAAAAGAAAATACAAAAGTACGGTGACGATTAACAATACACTTTACGCAGAAACGTAATCGATCGCAGGACCAACTTCGTATAACGACGCGTGACACCGAGAACGCTACGTCGTCGCGCGGACTTCACATAAACTCTACGTTACCAGACAGTAGGATAGACAACGTGCCAAGCGTTTTAATCAAAGCCTTCAAGAATCGGAAAGCGGCGGAAGAGATTGATCTGGTAAAATCGTGCGCTTACCACTAGGCGTGTCAAGGCGGTTCGCAAGGTGTAATATCTACGCCGCCGGACTTACTTGATTTCGCAGGGGCTGGTCAGGCTTATGCCGCGGCCATGCACAGCGCGAAGCTCTCGCCGAATTCCCGTCACTGGTCGCGATGCAATTCCGCAGCCGATTTTAAAGCAGCCAGCCTGTGCCAATTAGCACACTTGAGTGAAGCGCTCGCGAAATCGGAAGAGCTAGTTCGACTTGGAATCGAAATGACTGCAGACTTCTTCTGTTTCAAAGGGCGAGTCCGCCGTGGAGTTCGTCACACGGAACAAGAGTTAGGCGCTCTTCGATCCGACAGATCCCCCAGTACGGTACGATAGGTCTCTTCGTTTCGGTACGATAGCGGTAGGATATTCCCCTGTTATAGCTCCTCCGAATCGCTCACCTCTCACTCTAGGCAGATCACTCGGAAAATCCACACCAAAATGCCTTAGAAAATGTAATAGCGGTACGATAGAGTAGAAAGGTTAGTACAGCAGCAGGTGACCGATAAGCTGTAATTATTACGCAGGACGAAACACGTTACGATAGCGTTAGGAGGTTGCTGATACGATAATCGGTACAATACCCAGAATATGGCGGTCGCGAAACGATACGATCGATAAACACTTGTACACGCGAGACACAACAAAATAACTAGGATGCTGCTTGGCGCGTTACTGGAACTCCAGGGCTTGTAATACTCAATAGAGTAATTACGCAAGACGCACTTAGACCTACAAACTAATATCACGAAGCCCCGTGAAATCCGATTCTAGCCGCTGCCGAAAATTCGAAACTATGGCGAAGGTTATGTCCTTGCCGGTACCAATACGCGAGATTCAGCGACTAGCCTCGACACGAGACTTGAGTAACGCGGATTCGTGGCTCACAATTAAACGAGGACACCTCACCGTACATCGTCGTCACTCTCCATCCAGGAAAATAGCCAAATTCGCCGTTAAATGATAGATCGTCGGGAATGCCGTGAGTGCGTCCGTCCCGTTCGGTAGGTAGCGACCAAGAGAGCGAGGATCGAGATCGATTCGGGGTTGATGCGTCTGAGCGTGCTAGGATCGCTCAGGGTAGATCGCTGCGACCAATCAGGTCGCTACACGCGACGCGATGCTCACGCTCGGCGACAGGGCCCGCGGCCGCAAAATTCAAATAGACTACCGAGCCCTCACTAGCGAAAATGCAAGCAGCCGATATTCCCAAGCGTTGGATTCCGCAAATTTAACAGAAATGCAGCATGCAGTAGCGCAGCAGGGTAGTAGTTGCAGATTAGCAGCGAAGGTTTGCAGCAGGTTTTTCCGATGCGAAAGGAAGGTCAAAGCTGTCTCCATTGTTGGGTGTTTGCCTCTCTTCCTCGGCTACTCAGCGCCAAGGTTTGCTGTCTTCGTCGCTGTCCTCTCCCGCGCCGCTTGTTCTGTGAGACTCACCCCTCTGGCCGTCGTGCGAGTGCCTAGCTGCGACTCCACGCACGCCCTTCTCTCTCGCTTTCTCTCGCCTTTGTCCAACAATCGACGGCTCCTGATACCTCCTCCAGTAGTGTGTTCTCGGTGTGGTGAGGCGCCAAGAGCATACAAAAAATAACAGAATAAGCGACTAAATCTAGCGCACGCAAGCAAGCTCTGGAGGATCCTGGCGCTTCCCAGACGGTTTGCACCCCCGGACTCCCGCGATCATTCGAGCTTTTGTGGCGAGGGAGGAGCGACGCGATTACCTCGTCACAATATATACACGTACAGTTTCCGCTCAACATCTTGGAAACGGTTCGTAAGACCTTATATATTTCTTGGTTTAACTTTCAACGAGTCTTTATTAAAAATCATTATTAATTGTAAGAAATAACAAATTTGATTAACAGTAGTTTTTAATAAATAAACAAATTGTTAAATGTTAGAGGAGGCAATACGCATTATTAAACACTGTGACGTTTTTCTCGGTTGTTCTCGTATATTCACGTCGCTCCCCTGAAAACGGAGATTTATACACGGAACTCAGGACGTCCGCGAGAAAGATACGTCGTTCTAATGGCAGTACAGAAAAAGATATTCTGAGAGCTCACCGTCGAATCAACAAATCCTTTGATTTTAGTTAGGGCGCCGGATACGTTTCCGTATCAAACTCAGCGTTGTTCGGCGCAACGGGCCAGCTAGCTCAATTTTAGGATAGAGAGGGGCTGGGTTGATTAAGTTTTTTAGCACAGGCTGTCTCGTGAGCCCACGACCAAAATACCGCGTGCGATAAATAAAATCAGAGACCAGGTTAACAGAAATATAACAGTTTATTATGACACGTGGAATATAACAAAAATAAAATAATTAAAAAAGGAGATAGAAGACGTAATGAGAGTTCCGGAGATAACAAACAGAATGACAATGAGACTAAATACTGCAAAAGCTAACAAGCTACCCAAACTTACCAGCTCGGAAAAGTCGCGAGTATCAATATGATACCTGAGTTGCTGGACAAGGGTAGTCAAGCCCACTCGTTTCCAAGGACACGAATCCGACTGAGCAACGTGCGCAGGTTACGCTTAATCAAGAGAAAGCCGAAACAAGCAATTAGATCTTGCAATACGGTGCAGGCTAAACAGGCAAGAGAGTGCAAGCAGACATACGCGGCGCAACGGTAAATCCGGGAGAAATCTAAGCCGTTTGCTTGCCCGACACAAAGCTTTTGCCGATTATAAGATCACGATTCGTCACCGTCGTGAGTTAAGCAGAAAAGGCGTTTTTGGTACCCGCGAAATAACGTAAAGCGGGACGTAGCTGGAAGCGTTTGACAATTTTTATCTTGCTCATCCTGGCCAATCGCACCGGAAGACTCACGTATCTTCCGATCATGCATACAAAAAGGGGCGACCGTAAGACAAGCGCAGGCGGCCCGTTAAATCACCAGATACGACAAGCACATACGCCTAGCCTAGGTGATTCGGCACCGTTATCACTCAGACACTGTTTATGTGCAAGGTCTTTTCGAGAGATCAAATGATGATTCGGTATGACACTCTCTGACGCATTCAGATATAATATTTCACGGCTCAGTACAGACTACGCCAGAAGATTCGAACAGATATCGCAAAACGAATAATGCAGATGCTCGCGCTAACGCGGCCGATCAGTTTAGTCTACGCGAACGGAATAAACGTGACAAAATCTAGACAGGGCACAAATTCACGATTTGTAACTATTTAAAAAAACCAAGTAACCAGCTGATCGCCGGTACGCAGCGATATTTACGCGGCGCGAGGGCGACACGACCGTCGCCATGAAATTCCATAACAACGTACACTAAGAATGACACAAAAAATTACCACAAAATGTTGGTGCGTTACCGCATCTCCAGGGCTTAACTGTATTTAAAAAAATACCAACACTGCATGCAACTAACCTACGAATATTTTCCACGAAGCCACGTAAAGACCGATTCTAGCCGCTGCTGAAATTCACCATAAAAGCGAAAGATCTATCCTTGCTAACTATAAACGATACGCAAGATTCAGCAACTAGCCTCGACACGACGCTTCGGTACGCGGATTTGTAGCTTACATAAGAGAAACGGACACCTCACCGTACGTCGTCGTTCCCTGCCATATATACGTCTTGATTGTCCTCTGCGGACTCGGGGCTCTACGGCTTGACTCTCGGGTCAGAAGTAACGAGCAGGCACACACAAGTAACACAAGGATGACGCGAACAACGGGAATTGCAACTATATAATTTCGCTCGCGGCACGACAAACTATATGGGAGCCCGTCGGAGAAAAGCGTCCGTACGATACGGCTGTCAACGACCAAGAACACAAGGATCTAGCTCGATAATAACGCTGAGGTCGCGTGGGGTAGGTCGCGCCGACCAATCAGGTTACGTAGCGCGGCTCGCAAGCTCGCTCTAGGCGGCAGGATCAACGCAGATCAACGCGGCAGGGACGCGAAATTCGAACGCTTGCAGGATCTTGAAAAAATTCTTCGTCAGAATTCAGCGGCGTAAGCAAAAATGCAGCAAGACGGGATAGCAGCTCCTAGTAAGCAGCAGTGAAGCAAGCAGCTCAATACACCAAGCGATGTAGCAGCAGGATAGTAGCAGCTTTGAAGTTTCCGAAGGAGAGCGATACGTTGACGATCCGTTCCGCCGTTTCCCTTATTCCGCTTTGCCGTCTCGTTGACCGGTGCGGCGCTGAAAAACCGCGTTTCCTGGCGAGACTCTTTACATGCAATACCATGTGCTCACTCCCGGTAACCTTGATATGACCCACAACGCCTCCGTTTCAGCTCCTCTCTCTCTTTCTCTTTCTTTCCCTCATACTTAGTAGCAGGTGAACGTCGTTGAAAAATCCTACGATGATACTCGGAACGGTGAAGCACTAATGTTACATATACAAAAAAATAAAATAAAACTCTATTCTAATATATCGCAAACAAGCCTTGGAGGAACTTGGCGCTTTTATGACAGCTCGCTTTTCCGGGCTCCCGCGAAAATTCTAACTTTTGTGGCGAGGGAGGAGCGGTACGGATACACGTCACAACACATACAGACACACGCGCAAAACGTATTCACACACTACGCACGCGCGATAAACAAATGTTACTTATTGACAAATTTTTTTCCATTACAAAAATGCACATTTTTTGTTCATCATTTATAGTAGTAAAATAAAAAGTGTTAAAGATTACAGTTTACACTTTAATGTCATTTTTGAAAAGTTTTCCACGATAATTTGTTTTTCTGAATTACAGATTTTACAAGAAAAAATTGTAGAAAAATGTTTCAAATACGGATTTGTTTGGAAAGAAATGAGCTTCACAATTCATACAATTTTGTATCAGGCAATCGATTCCTCTGACTAATGCAACAGTTTAAAGACAAAAGCTTTCTTCTCGTTTTTCACAGTCTTTAATAGCTGTCATTTTGTAAAATATTGTTTGTAACTCAAGTTTAAGTTTTTGGTTTAAAAGGAATGTTTAAGCTTAAATTTGAGCGTTTGATTATCTCGATAAGAGATAACGAAGATTTGTTGCGGAGGTATCTGCTATTGAAAAATGTTAAAAAGTTGTGCTAAAGCTAGGTGGCCCATTTCTTTGCAAGTGAGTGTATTTTGTTTCTGATTTTAACACATCCTAGCAAACACAGAATATAACTGCTATATAACATAGAAGTAACAGCGTGATATACGTAATATAACAGCTGTTATACTCTAGTAACATTGATATTATAAAACTTTGTATTATAAATGTAATATAATTATGTTATATATCTATTATATTGTTATTAGCTGGTAATGACATAACTGTCATATAACATTTCTATAACTATATAACAATTATATTACATTCTACTTACATGTTATATTCATATTATATAACTGCAATATACGATAAGTAGGAAATTACAACTAACATGGATGATACATGCAACGACTATGTTATATTACTTGTCACATTTGTTTTATTACGACAATGTTGCTGTTATATATCTGTGTTTGCTGGGATTTATTTTACTTATAATCTTGGGATGTTTTTACAATTTATTTTACTTTTGATCTTGTAAAATGACAAGTAGTTAATTCGGCAATTTTGTAGAAACAAAAGCATTGAGAAATCCTATAGTTAAACTTCTTCGGTTCCGGCATAAGTTAAAAGATATTGCCCTCATAAACACTATTTTAGTCATTTTGATTTAATCAATGCGCGCATAGACTGCATAAACGCATCAAATGCATCAACTGCCTCAAGTCAGAGTAGAACAGTCAATGCGCTAAGAAGAATTCTAAAAATTCAGTACGTACAATCTAGGAAATTCTCAGCTCTATCAAAGCGCTTTCAATGCGCGCATTGTTTAAATCGGAACGACTTTCTATGCAGTCTATGCGCTTTATGCGTAACTCGGAACGCAGCCCTTGTCTTATTAAAAAATTTATTTCTACCATTGGGCCTGGATATGTGATTCCAACAAGATGGATGCCCGTCGCGTACATCAAGAGTTACCCGTGCAGCTCTAAACATTATATTTCAATAAAAGGATAAGCAAATACTGGCCGATCAATTATCCACCTCAATCACCGGACTTCACTATTCTAGATTATTATTTATGGGGAAGGATAAAAGACTTGTACCAAACAACTTGAACGTCTAACTACAAGGGATGATATGATTCGTAGGATAAGAGAAGCAATTCAATCTTTATATATGATGAAATTCCTCGAGCAACCAATTCTTTCTAAACCAGAGTAGATGCTTGCATCGTAGAGAATAGTGCTCACTTTGAACACTTCATTTGAACAAACATACATGTGAGAGGCAAGGGGACTCACTTTAATCAAGCACCCCGAAAAGGTGTAAATCCGAACTTCACGCGATACATCTTGGATAATGCTAACGCCGGCGGTACTTAAATTTTGAAGTCTCATAACTCAGGAAGAGATCTCAACTAAAAAGAGTTTGTAACCAGTGTTTGGAAAACGCCTTGACATCCGCTACAAGAAAATAAAATAAAAAGTAAGTGTTTCCGGTAAAAAAATTCAAGTCAACCTTGACATGACCTTCACAACGCTATTTAAGGTCAAGTGCATATGCTT
Organism: Pseudomyrmex gracilis; assembly: GCF_002006095.1. Lineage (NCBI taxonomy): Eukaryota > Metazoa > Arthropoda > Insecta > Hymenoptera > Formicidae > Pseudomyrmex > Pseudomyrmex gracilis. The sequence goes on from NW_018021087.1 coordinate 10,600, forward strand.
ATGTAATGCATTGCTTGATTACCAATAAAGTTTGTCTGAAACAGTTTTTAAAATAACCACTTCCCTCGTTTTTAAATGGAATGTACGAGTAGTCTGAAACACTCTGTATATACCGTTGACGTTTTTCTCAATTTTTAGAATTTTCTTGCGAGTTCCGCTCGCAAAGGAAGCTTAAAGAAAAGGCACGAGCAAGCGTTCGCCAGATCTCAACGTCTTCTTAATAGCAGGACAGAAAAAGGGAGGTTCATAAACTATTAAGTCAAATCGACGAATACTTACAAGTATTACAAGTATTACCTTACATTTTAGGTGTAATTTTGGGTGCCAAGCATGTTTCTGTACCAATATCTGCGTCGTTTGACACAATGGGCTGACTAACTCAAAAAGGTTTTAAGACAAAAAGGAGCTGGGTTTAATAATTATTTTAATTCAGGCTGTCCCTTATAATCACGGCAAATTTGCTCGCACAATAAATCACGCCGAAGATAATAAAATAATAGATAACAATTTATTATAACACACAGGTAATATAATAGAATAACAGATTTTTAAAAAATAAGAAAGAATGAGATAAATGTTTGAGTAAATAACAGAAAAGTATAATTGATTCCAATAAGACATAAGTAACCATCAATAGCGATCCTGTCATACGGCACTTAACAAGACCAAGTTAGTCAGACCAACTAATCGTAAATAGCACTGGTCAAGTTCTACCAAATAGATCGTTACCGAAATGTGATCAAGATATCGAGGTGTAAATCAAGGCGCAGGCTAAGCAGGCGAGAGAGTACAAGCACTCAACAGATGTAGAAAAAAGGGTTAAATAAGCGTACAGGCAAGCCACTCAGTTACTCGCAGATTAGCGTGAATTCGGTTTCCAGGTGATCGTCTTCACGTCGGACTCGCATGCACAACGCAAGCTTTCGCTGATTCTGGCCCCAAGGCTCACAACTCCGCGGTTGAGCAGCCGAATGTAATATTGTAGCTACTTGCTAAATACGTGTAGTAAAGAACAAAGCGTGCGCGACGTCGGAAGAGCTCTAACAATTTTGTTATCTTGACAACACCTCGAAGTTATTCATGAAACGGTTTTTGTCTCAGAATTCGCTAGGTGCAGTACGCTATTCCTCTAATTCTTTGTCCCAGTAGCGGTACAATAAACTATTACTTGTGCAGTACGCTAGTCAATACGGTACGATAACTTGTAAGCAAATTCCACAGAGTATACGCAGGTTCCGCGACGCGTATTCACAGTACGCTCGCTATTTTGTTAGCAATACTTGTCACGAAAAATGACTATCAAGTCGTAATTTGCACGCACAAAATGCATTTCAAGTTTCTGCTGTTGTACGACACTTCCGACTCACACTCCTTTTACTTTGGCCGATCACACAGGAACATCCATGTACTTTCCCGTCATTTGTTCGGGTAAAAATCGGTATGAGAATCAATAGCGTAGCGATACGATATTTTTCGATACGGTAACTGACTACGTAGTGACTCGAAAATAAGTACTTCGGTACGATAGGTTAGAAGATAACAACGAAGTAAAAGATTGTTCGGTACAAAACCCGTTAATTAACAAGATAATGACGTACTGCTCATTACGAAATTTACAAAGCGTCAACTGATTACCGGTACGATGCGATAACTGCGCGATGCGATAGCGACACGGTACGACAGTCGCAATAAAATAAGACACTACAATTTAACACGTAAATTACACACGAAGTGCTGCTTGGCGCATTATTATATCTCCAGGACTTGGATGTGCTCAATAAAGCAATCACTTAGAACGCATTTAACCTATGAATTATCACCACGAAGCCCAGTGAGGCTCGATTCTAGCTGCTGCAGAAAATTCTCGAAAAAATGGCGAATAATTCGTTTTCGTCGGCACAAACAAAACGCGAAAATTACTAGTCTCGACACGAGACTTAAGCGACGCGGATTCGTGGCTTACAAAAAGGAAACGGGCATCTCACCGTATGTTGTCGTCGTCTTCCATTCAGCGGTTCTCGACACAACGGTTCCGTCGGTCCTCGTCGGCGATACAATACTCTTGAGATAGCGGCGCGATACGATTTTTAGAAGCCCGGGCAGATACGTCCGTTCGATACAATAACGTGCGACCAAAAGAGCGAGGATCGCGATAAGTGGTCTAGTTTCCACCGAAACCCTCAATTCGGTTTCACTCCGGTACTGATCAAATTTAGTGCTCTGTTTCCATTGGAAGTAGAGTACTTATAGATCGAAGCGGAAGTGAAATCAGCACAATTTGACAGGTTTCCATCGACTTAAATTTGATTCTACGTCGCATTTGGTGTGAATTAATGCTTTGGTGGAAACTAGACCAGTGATGGGATAAAAAATGCACACAAGCAGTGGGGGGAGAACTTGACGAGGTAGAGTAGGGGATTGCCTAGCAACGAAAATGATCACGTGATGACGCTGCGCGAGAACGTTGACGCGGCGCGGCGGAATGACACATCGCAGCCATAATCACAATATTCTTTCTTTTATAACTGTCACAACACTCACAACTCACAAGTCATATCAATAATATTTAAACGTACCTGACGTTGTACAAAAATATTAATAAAATGTAGGGAAGATAATACTGAGGAAGGTTACCTGAAATAAATAGAATATTGATTTATACTAAATAATTTCTTTTATTTTGTTTCATAGTATCAAATATACAGTTAATATACATCATATTTACACATCATCATCTTCGCTTTGTTTGCTACCACTTTCATCTGTTTCTTCTAATAGAATACCTTGCAAATCTTCCGGAATATGTTCTTTTTTGTACATAGAACTATTAAAGAAATTTTTCAAAAATCAAACTTCATACTTCATAGAATCTAACGATTTTTAGAAGCACGTGCTTATTTGCTTCGTAACCGATGTAGACACACTCGTTGAGATGTAGTTGTTATGAACTTTTGAGGGTTGTTATAAATTTCTGAATAACCTTCTTCAGTATTATCTTCCTTACATTTTATTAATATTTTTGTACAACGTCAGGTACGTTTAAGTATTATTGATTTGACTTGTGAGTTGTGAGTGTTATGACAGTTATAAAAGAAAGAATATTGTGGTTATGGCTGCGATGTGTCACTCCGCCGCGCCGCGTCAACGTTCTCGCGCAGCGTCGTCACATAATCATTTTCGTTGCTAGGCAATCCCCTACTCTATCTCGTCAAGTTCTCCTACCACTGCTTGTGTGCATCCTTTATCCCATCACTGATCGCTATCGATACGCCAGAGAGCGTCAGAGTCGCGTGGAGTAGATCGGTTCAATCAGGTCACAGGAGATACTAAGCGCAGCGCGCAAACTCGCGCTAGGCGGCAGAATCAGCAGGCCGCGAAATACAAAGCTCGCAGGATCTTGTAGCTTATTCCTAGCGATAAATTACAGAGTGTAGGGCAGCATTACAGCAGCTAGCGGGATGCAACACAGAATAGAGCAATGAGGCATGCGAATAGAGTCGAGTTATCGCCAAGCAATACAGCAGAAGAGTTGTGATAATGCAGAGTAATCAGGTGGAGAAGTGACTCGTTGCCGGTTCATTCCGTTGTTCCTGTCGGCGACCGCCGGTGGAAGCGCAGCCGTCTTTGTTATGGCGCGCCATGCAGCAACATGCTATCTCACCCCTCGTTGCGACCTTGAAGCGATCTTTTGTTAGCGTCTCCGTGCCAGTCTCTCTCTCACGCTTTCTCTTGTCTTTGCTGACAGATCGAAGTCCCTCGAAGAATCCCCTTACAATGTATCCTCGAACGGTGAGGCGCTTATATTACATATAATAAAAAAATAAATTAAAAGACAAATTCTCTAATACGCAAGCAAGCCTTGAAGGATCTTGGCGCTTGTAGAACGGCTCGCATTTCCGCGAAAAATCTAACTTTTGTGGCGAGGGAGGAGCGACGTGGATCCACGTCACAATACATATACATATACATATACATATACATATACGTATACAAGATGTTTTTGGTAATTACCGAAACACCGCTCGTAGGCAAGTAGAAAGAGTAAAACTAAATCGAAAAGTCCTGAACCATTTTTTTCTATTACATATAATAAAGGAGTAATTAATGAATAAATCAGCTCCGATCTTTAGCCGAGCGCTCGTCAGTAAGCCGCGCGAAGCGCTCACACAAAAAGCTCGTGATTTACTGACGTGCGTTTGGCTAAAGATCGCTGATTGGCTTGATTTATTCATTTATTACTTTTTTATTACATGTAATAGAAAAAAATGGTTCAGGACTTTTCGATTCTTTCTACCTACCTACGAGCGATGTTCCGGCAATTACCAAACACCCTATATATATACATGTACTTATACATACGCGTGCGTGCGTGCATGCGTGTGTGCATGCGTACGTATGTGACTGCACTGAAAACAAGCTTCAATAGTGCTCAACATATTCTTGAAAGCATGCTTTGACAGTGTTTCGCATGTTTCATTCTCCTCCCTCCTACGTGTTAGCTGAGTTTGTTGAATGTCAATAGGGATCTGCCTTTGGTTTCTAAAAGTATTTTTGTACCATATTTTACAAAGATTGGTTGAACCATATGCCAAATATCTACTACAATAGTGATACTACAATATTTGCGAATAGTTGATATCTCAATATTTCACCTTTATTGCTAATTCTCACCAAGTTTTCATTGGTTCCCAGACTTACATGGGTTTTTCAAATTCTGTAGGACCTCATCATTAATAATCAACATGAATTTTACCACAAGAGACAAACATCGACCTTTTTACCCATTTTTTTTTTGAAAAACAAATAAAAGTTTTACTAATATTCTTATTGTTGTATTCTTAATTATCTTATTCAGATTTTATTATTTTATTTAGATTATTTTTGAAAGAAGAATTCTTCTGAGTTGTACCATTCTTGTGGGAGTTTCGATATGCATATGGTCTGTGGCTATTGGAACAGATCACTGGTTTGCGCTAGAATCCCCGGATGAAAATGGTGTGCCTTTAGGAGGTGCCAGTAGTGCTAAAAGGCTGTTGTACAAACATGCAGGTCTCTGGAAAAGTTGCATCACTGGATTGACATCTGAATTTGAAAATTCTACAAATTTAGTGCGATATAGTAAGTGTAATTTATATTTAACTGACATTTATTTTAGATCGTTTTGCTAGTGTTGTAAGTTTAAGAAATCTCACACGTTGTAAAAAAGAAACTCTGCAATACATAAAAATAGGTTTACATTTAATGTTTACGCAGTGTTATAGAAATTTCTAAAAATAAGTTGTTAGAACAGCGTTAGAGTTATTTTTATGCCGATCTTTTGTAGACATTTGAATTAAATTTAAGAATGCAAGAGCTTTGATATTGACAAAGAAAGTATAACAAGGTATATAAATTGTTCTGATTTGATAAAAATTTAACTAACTTAAGAGATAGAGAAAAATAAATGACATCATTTTAAATAAAAAGATAAATAGGAAGCAATAACAAGCTACGCCTAATGTTTGGATAAAATTTTTATTTATTTCGAAGATTTAACTATTAATGCAAACGTTTCGATCCACTATAGGATTTTCTTTAAAAAGATAAAGGAAAAAAAAGAAGAAGTGGCAACTTAGTCTCCCCTTTCGTCCCTTTTATTCCTCTAACTGGACACTGAAGAAGATCTCATAGTGGATCAAAACGTTTACATCAATTGGTAAATCTTTGGATTAAAGAAGAATTTTACCCAAACATCAGAGATGTACAATTCGTTATTGCCTCCTCCCTATTTTCTTATTGAAACATAACACGAGCACAAAACATATAATTAAAATTATTAACAATTAGTATTAAACTGAGAATCATCTCAGAGCTCTTGAGTCTTTAAACTTAGTCAATGAATATAATTGGTCGTATAGAGCCGTTCGCTGGATGTTGTGCGGAAGAAATGTCTATATATATATACACGTATGTATATATATAAACAAATTCATATTATTTTCATGTGAGTTTTTGAATTGTAATTTCAATTCATTTGAATCATATAGGATGCTAGATTTGTATCTCGTATATGAAGGACTCCCCCAAATTAATTTAAAATATTGCGAAAAAAACTCTCCAGCCAGGAGTTGACCTGAAATCTCCGGCTTTCCGGGCCGTCGGCTTCCCTGTTAGGTTACCCAGGCACTTAGAGTTTATCTCGCAATATTCATGCCCAACTTGCGGAGACCGGGAGAGAGACGCCGGCGCTTGTACGCGATGGCCGTCCGCTCATAGTTTTTTACGGAGCACCGGTCTGGGCGGATGACCTACTTCGCCAGCGCCGGGCTCGCGTGGAGTTCCGACGTCTTGATCGCACACTGTTGTCGCGGTTGGTGTGCGCGTACAGAACAGTCTCTGGCGGGACTCTCTAGTTGCGGGACTGCTTGTGGGAACCCCACCGCTGGAACTGCATTTTTTGTACTTCAAGCATTTGCCGAAATGCGGGACAACCACCCGACGCCCCCTTCGATCCGGGAGAGTCTCGTCGTCGGGTGTGGGAAAGTGTCATTGAGCAGTGGAAGACACGAGGACGTAAGGCGACCCTTCCGGGTCTTGAGATCCGGATGGCTCTCATACCCATCCTGCATACGTGAGTGGATCGTCCCCATCGGGAGACGTTGACGTTTCGGACGACGCAGGTCACCGGGGATGAGTGCTTTGGTGAGTATCTGCATAGAATAGGCAAGGCTCGCGGGCCGGGATGCAAGCACTGTGATGCAACAGTCGACTCGACTCGTCACACGCTCGTAGAATGCCCAGCGTGGGCAACAGAGCGTCAAGCTCTGTGCGCAGCTGTTGGGGCTGATTTGTCGCTTGCGACACTGTTCCGACGCATGCTTGAGTCAATTGAGCAGTGGCGGGCCGACGTCTCGTATTGCGAAGCAGTAATGATAGCCAAGGAGACGGCGGAACTAGAGCGTGAAGCTCAGAGACGGATCTCTCAAGGTGCCTATATGGGCGCCAGTATGTCCACTTCAGGTGTGGACTAGAAAGGGAGTCTGAGGGCTCCGTATTTGCGGTTATTAATTAGAAGAGCTTAGACTTCCGAGAAGGAAGAATCGTTTTCTAGGTTCTGTTGGCGTTGAGCTCAATTACCATCTTGCTCCGCATCAAGAGGCACAGTAGTGCCTCGCGCCAAGTTCATGCGCAACGAAGTGGCGCTCGAACTGCGCGAGCACACTGTGCCTTATATGTGTGAAAATGAGGAATTTTAGTGAAGGAGAGATATGTAATCAGCAATTTTTTAATAACGACTGAATCGATCAACTTCTTTTTAGACTCGTTTGATTCGCGTTGAAAAAATGAAGAAAAAATTATTCTTGCGTTTTTTCGGTCTGTGGTTCTGAACGGAGAAAATAAGAAATAACCGAAATGTGTGTGTGATTTTATTATCATTCAGAATTCGTCGTCCCAAATTTTGTGCATCTCGTATGCCAGCTACGAGATGGCGTACATATACGAGGGCATTGAAAGAAGAAAAAGATAGAAGGCAAAAAGTATGAGTTGGAGAGGTGTGTTAATAAGGTGTGCTCGTTTCTCGGACGATTTTCTTCACGTTCTGCGCAGTAACTGAGATCTGCCATAATTCTATAGTACACGTAACATGCAATAAGATAATGTGCGCATATGCATGAAAAGAAATACACTCTATATAAACAAAGAGCGTGAGAGATAGGTTAACTCTACAAATCGGTATGCATATTTATTAGTATAATTTATTTATACTAATAATAGTTAACACATATAATATTGTAATTACTAAATTATACTTAAAAGTGATTTATTAAATGTATTATTACTTTCTTTTTAAATTATATGCTTTTGAATGACTTAAGATGGCTGAATTCAGTCACGCTTTTTTATTGGCCAACAAAAATGTTTGCGCACGAGCACACCTTGTTACTTCCACCATGATAATAATACTTCGCGTCATACACATTATGTTAATTCTGTGATTGGAAAGTTCCCGAAAACGCGGTTTTATAATAAAGCTTATGAATAACAAATATACGCATTTGATTTATTTTAATATTCTACATTTAACGATATATAGTCCCTTTCGCAAATCTCAAATATCTCGAGAACCAGAAGAGATAGCTTGAAACTAATTTTGCAGGAACCTTCAATCGGCTACTCTGCGATTTATGACAAAGAGTGAAAGTTAACAAATTGAATATTTTGAGTACAAGGTAGAGCAAAATAGTTTTCGGATCTCGTTTTGTATTAGTTAGATGCAAAATACCACGTAATAAAAGTTTAATACTTTTTAATAAACAAAGGTGTTATGGCTATTGAAGCAAACACAGATGTCGATGTGTGAATACTTAAATCAATTTATTGAAATTTAGTGCAAAACGTTTTCGACCTTGTATTAGGTCATTCTCAATGCATTTAAAATACTGTAGTAAAATACGTCGCACAGTGCTGTCAAGAAAAAGACCTAATACAAGGTCGAAAATGTTTTGCACTAAGTTTCAATAAATTGATTCAAGTATTCACACATCGACATCTGTGTTTGCTTAAATAGCCATAACACCTTTGTTTATTAAAAATTCTTGAAGCTATATACACATATCTTTACATATTTAATAATTTTTATTATTTAAACATCGATTGTTAAAAACAAAACTTATAATGTTCAAACCGGGCTGGTATTTTGCAGGTTGGTATGCTGAGAATTATAGCGTAAACCGTTTTTCTCTATCTCCTTTAGTTTGTTAGTTATTAATTTTACAACTAACTATGATGCTATGTGGTTGCGACTTAAGGGTGATAACTTGTCGACGTTGGCGTAAGGGTTACGATGGTAACTCATAAATAATGGTAACTCGCTCGGAACAGTGGTTTTTTGATGATGTTAGTTACAATAAAATGGTGGTACTGGTAACTTTACTCCCGAACTTCGACTCCCGAAGCACTGATTTTAACGTAGGTGATTTACCGATGGTGGAAGATCTGGATAGTTGTAGGTACGTTCTAGAAAAAAAAACGGCAGGGCCGAGTAATAAAAATATATATATATATCTAATAAAGAAACTTAAGGATCTGAAGAAATAACTAACAAAAAACTGTTAGTGTATCATTATTTGCAACAATAAATAACTTGAATAGATATCCAAATAAAATTATTAGAAATAATTTGGCAATTTGTTCAAATTAATGTAAACAATTTTAACACATTCGAGACTGACGTCCTATAAGTAAAAGTATTTACAGAATTAGACATAGCCTACATGCTCATTGACATGATCCACATACCGAGTCATCGATCTCGAATATATTAATATCAAGATGGTGATAATGATTATTTAGTTATGTATTTATTTATTTATTTTATGTAAAGACTTTTACAAAAAATACAAACAAAGATTTATAATTTTTGTAATTACAATAATAGAATATTTAAACTATTCATTATTCAAAATATTGTTTCTTTTTTGTATGTAACAAAATTAATAAGTAAAAAAAAAGAAAATCAAAGAAATAAATAACAATCAGTAATACATTCCTATTTCCACCGAAATGTAACTTACAATTTTTTCCTTGCTTTATGAGATTCTTTCCGTAATTAATCCTTTTGTTACTATGGACGAGATATCTCGCCAACACGATATCACTTATGCGACGCTTTATACGAGATATCTCACGTTACAACTTTCGTTATTCGAAAGTGCTATAGACGAGATATCTCGTATACTTTAATTTGTCATCTCAAAAATTTAGAATAAAGAATTCATTTAAAGACATTTTAGTGATATCTCGTCCTTAACACAGCACAATAGAAATTGCGACGCGAAATATCTCGCCATTAGCGTCATCTCAAGCGACATTGTGATGGAGAAATATCTCGTTCTCGGTAACAAAAAGATTAATTGAATAAATAAGTAAACAGACTCATTATCGACACATCTCGATATTAGAATTATTTAGTTTCATTAACAAAACATGCGAATAATCGTTCATAATGTTGCACAACTATAATGCACAACCGGTGAAAACCTACTTGGAAACGCTTAAATGGGAAGTCCTACCCCACCCGCCGTATTCACTAGACATTGGCCCTTCTGATTATCACTTGTTCCGATTGATGGCACATGGCCTGGCTGAGCAGCACTTCCATTCTTATAAAAATGCCAGAAAATGGGTCGATTCTTGGATAGCCTCAAAAGACGTGTCGTTTTTCCGACGTGGAATTCAAATGCTGCCAGAAAGATAGGAAAAAGTACACGGAGAAAACACTATAAATATCACTTAAGGAAATATAGTTGCCTCAACAAAATAGTAATGTTATTTTTCGCTCATGCGTACAACATGGTTGTAGAAACCATAGTTCTATGGAAATGACCTGTATAGTTGATCCAAGATTAATGAGGATACTCGTTATGGATACTATAATCATACGGCATTGATAATATAATAATTTTAATATAATGCAGTTTCAAATTCCTGCAAATGTATTATCAAATGTAGTATCAAATTATTGATAAAAATAATGAAAAATCTACTTTTTTCTCAATGATTTATAAGGAAAGGAAATTAATATATAAAGAGAAAATCTAATATTGATATGATAAATTTATTTCTCATTAATTACAGTACATATATATATATATATATATATATATATATATATATAAATGTAGTACGTATATAGTTAAATATATAAACACACAAATTAAATTTATCTCTTACAAATTGTGAAATTATTAAAAGTTTTAGTTTTGCGTTATTAGTGTTGTTTCTAATTATATCCTATATTATTATTTTTTGAAAACTCAATTTGTTAGACATTTTTTGTACAAGAGCACAAACAAATTTTCGTTAATTGTTACGAAATGGATAATTACTATTAAAAAAATTTAAATGTTTTAATTATATTCGTTAATCTACTTTAATGAAGGATATCTCAGGTGAAACTTAATGTACAAACGCGTAAAAATTTAAAGCCATTAATCACGGTGTCGTTATACATATAAACTGTTCATCGTTCAGTCTTGTTGTCAAGATCTAAGCAATTTTCTATTGTAGAATTTTTCTCTGATTCTGATGTAGTATAAAAAAAATAACAAAAAATTTTAAATATTGAAAGAATATAAAAATAAAAAATTATACAAAAATTAAAGTTTGAATTTTAGATTACCAAGAAGAGGGTAGATACTTGGAGATAAATCTTTTGATGGTAATATTGCAATAGATTTACTCGCTGGTCGAATAGATCTAAGACCGTTCTCTCTAAGTGATCTTGCAATGGTGTTATATTTATCAACTAAGGTGACTAATACAAAACAATAATAGAACAAATACAACCATTAATAGATCTTAACAACAATGTACTATTTACCTTTATTTCTCGTGGAAAGATTTTTACAATTTTATCCGCTAAAAAATGAAAACGCATCAATTCTATAATGAAAGAAAAATGTTATTCTTGTGATTATATTTGTAGTTCTTTTTAAGTTTATTACAGGTATAATACATACACTTTCTGAGTATCAGAACCAAATTCTGATGTAATCAGTATGTTAGCTAATTTCAATCTAGCATTATTATCTAAACCTATTCTGTTATATTGTGCAAGAACATTTTTTTCCTCTATTGAATTGTTTAATGTCTTAGATAATCTAAAAAAGAAAAAATATTTATTAAAATGAGGTAGTTNAAAAATGAATATTTTACGAAATATTTTCATTATCATGTATTGAAAAATATCGAAACACAATGCAAAATGTTTGGGAAATTAGTCACTTTTCAATAAATTTACTTTAATACTTCAGTTTATAAAAAGTATGAAGAATCGATTTATGTAAAAACAAAACCATGTAATTCTATTTGAAAAATTGAAGTTTTGAAATACTTTTGAAAAAAAAGTTAAATATTATAAAATGAATTAAAACAGGCCTTAAACAGGAATACAACCAAATAGAGATACGACCTTGTAGCCTGAAGTAGATTACAGATGGAATGTATTGATTACAATTGATTCGAACGGTAATAAAGTGTAATAAAATTAGAATAGAGAAGTACAATCCAAAAAGGTACAAGCATGAATACGCACCTTGATAATTTACAAATAGACAAACAACTGCCACATGTCAACAATGAAAAGAGTCGCTATCAGATAAACAGAGTATGCAGAGACCCTATATCAGCGTTTCTACAAAGATTCAAACAACGTGTATATAAACTCAATTGTTAGTAAATAAGTGTGTAAGTTATTGTCAAATTGAAAACGTAAATTTAGAAAATTATTTAATTTTAAACGTCAGGAAACCGAGAAAACTATTAGATAAAGATTTTTTAATAAATAAGAATAGTCAATTAATAAAATTTAAGAGATAAAAATCATAGCGTAGTCAAATAGTAAAAAAAATTAAATACAATCAAAATTAGTCAGAGAAAAACTTACATTTAGTTGGAAGACTAAAAAACAAAGCAACTCCTCTCACAACAACACACAACAGCAATCGTCGTCACACACAACACCATCTCACACGGTATACAGGAATGATCGACAACGCCAAGCAAACAGATAAACCAAGTCTGAAAACCGAGGCTGGTGGGGAGAAGAGAGGAACCGAAAATGTTTTTATTTTTATTTTTTAAAGTCAAATTTATTTATTAACGGAATGTACGCGGGGTCAAACAATTCCGTATTTTTCATTAAATTAATGGCGTTTTTTGCATTTTTATATGTAGCATTTCCGAGATTAGTCTCCTATGATGAAATTGTTCAAAATCAAGAATCTCAGCATTGTTCCAGGCAAAATCGTGGCCCATGTCACTACGGTGTCTACTTACAACCAATTGGCGATCATAAACCTGGCGAAAATCGCGTTGGTGTTCCGCAATTCTTGTATGCAACTGCCTACTTGAGTGGCCCACATATGACGCATCGCACGACAGACAATTCAATTTGTAAACAATATTGCTATTAGCACCGTGGTCAAGTTTGTCTTTATATACTTTGATGTAACTCCTCAGAGTATTGAAGGTCTTGTAGGCAATCTTAAAGTTTGAATTACTTAGTAGTCTGGAAATGCTACCTGTGACTTTCGGCAAGTAAGGTAGAGAAATGAACTTAACAGGACTCAAAGAATCACCGAGATTTTACCTCTCATCCCCTCCAACCTCAATAGATTTCGGCTCGCTGCTCACTACATTCAGTTTATTAATGAACAAATAATGAAGTCTCTGTGTAAAGATCTTAAAAATCAAATCCAAGGGATAGTCGTTAGCTAATAGAAAACGCATTGCTTTTACTAAATTTCCCCTGTGATATATTGGATGTGAAAGAAGAATTGCTCTGTCAACAATACCAGACACAACTGACTTCTTCTGTTCAAAAGAATGGTGTGAAGAGAAATTAAGATAGCGGCCCGAGAAAGTTGGCTTTTGATACCAGTTGCAAATAAGCTTGTCATCAACCACCATGTGTGATGGAGGTATCTAAGAAATTAATTGATCTATTCTTCTCAATCTCCAATGTGAATTTAAGACGAGGGTTATATGAATTAAAAGTTTGGAAGATGAGATCTATTTTATCTTTCAGAGCTACCATAAAGATGTCATCTACGTATCTGTAGTAGATTGGTAAGTTTAAGTTTAACTTCTCCAGACAACTCTCCTCGAGATCTTGCAACACTAAATCCGCAATGATTGGTGAGAGTGATGATCCCATTGCAGAGCCAAATGTTTGCTGATATGTAATCCCATTGAAAATAAAAAAAGTTGACGACAAAACAAACTCTAATGCTCGAATAAAAGATTCGAGTGGTATCTTTGTGTGATCTTTGATAAAGTCCCATCTCTTTTTCACACCATCCAAGGCTAAATCCAGCGGTATGTTGGTGAATAATTAAATATTATATTTATATTATTATCATGTCAGTCTCTACAAATCATACAACTTTTATCTAAGATATTATTTTTTACGACGTCAGGTCTAGAAGATAATATACTAGCTAAGTTTAATAAAGTAGAAGATACTCATAGTATATAAGTTTATAATCTTACATTGTCAATTATATTAGAATTTTCTGGAGATGGATTTACAACACTAAAAGTGCTATCTTCTACTTGAAGAACTAGAATATTTTTCTCCATCTCTTCAGTCCAAGAAATCGGTGTTATATTTGAAGAATTCACTGACAATAAGCTATCTTTATCGAGATTTTCACAAGTCTTGTGCTCTGTAGTGAGATCATGAAACTCTAGAATAACTGACGATGACTCACTACTAATAAAATCAAATTTTGTGTCTTCTGTTTTTTTCTATAATATATATATATATATATATATATATATATAGGGGGTCCCAGAATTGGTTTAACATCTCTCGTAGGCAGGTAGAAGGAATAAAACTGAGTCGAAAAGTCCTATACCATTTTGCTAGATTCGCAATAGTTACTGAGATTTTAATTAACAAAGATCCGCGAATAAGCGTGCATCNGGCTGTCTTACGCGCGNAGGACAGCCCAGCGCGCTTCGCACAATTACATTTTAATATGTATATGTTATAGTATATGCTGTTATATTAGCTCTTCCCATATGTCGCTATGGGTAACACGTTAGCGCGCGAAGCGCACTGGGCTGTCTTACGCGCGTAAGACAGCCCGATGCATGCTTATTTGCGGATCTTTGTTAATTAAAATCTCAGTAACTATTGCGGATCTAGCAAAATGGTATAGAACTTTTCGACTCAGTTTTATTCCTTCTACCTGCCTACGAGAGATGTTAAACCAATTCTGGGACACCCTGTATATATATACATATAATATAACTTATTATGCCATATATGTACGTATGTGTATATAGTGTATATAGTGTATATACACATACGTACATATATGGCATAGTATATTATATTATTATAAATTATATATAAGCAATTTATAATCCTTTAGATTAAAATAATGTTTTTTATAAATTGTGCACTTGTGGAATACATATCTCGAAAAGTATGTACGTATAACATCAATATTCAGCTAAAACTACTTTATAAAAAACATTGTTTTCCTTATAATGGGTATGTATTGTGTTTTGCGCAGCGTTCTTTATTATATACAATGGGTGCTTTCCAGCTACGTACACAGGCGACACTGTGTAACATAATGTTTACTAGTGTAAATGAGACACACTGATATACTCTTTTTCACACTAATAGACAATGTGATACACAGTGTCGCCTGTATACGTAGCTGGAAAACACCTAATATAATAAGATTAATAATTATAACCTTAAAACTTATCAATTTTATATAAACTTACCTTTGAAGATAGGAATAAACTGCTCGAAGTCAATATTTCTTAAAAATGTCTCCATATTTTTACTAAATCACTTGCACAATCACTATAAACATTATTCTTTGTTCTTGAATTTGTCGTAAATATTTTACACGTAAATTTTTTATACGTAACTCCAACGACTTGCTTATCAATAAGCAAGAAAAAGACGATGCTTTACTGCGGCAAATAGCGCATGCATTGCACGAAGAAATAACGCTGCCTGTTGCTGCGTGTTCTAGCGGAACATTCAAGAACGTTAGCTTTACCGCGCATGTCACTCAAATGTATCGCGTAAACAAATCGTATGGATCCCTTAACCATAATATTTGTTCTACAAATCATAATAAAGAAGTATCATATTCTTTTAGTTGAGGCAACAATATATGAGAATATACTAATTGAATATTACGTATCATTTAAATATGGCTGTGCGAACTGTATAAATGAGCTTATGTCAACAGCAATTTTTAATGTAATATCTATTTAACTTGAATTTATACCAATTGCTTTTCTAACCATAGATGATGTGATTCTACCAACCATAACAGTTTTCTCTGTGTAGTGGCTAGCAATAGGCAATACTTTCAGTGACATGTTTTTTACAACTTTTTTTAAAATAAAGCATTAATTTTTACGAAAAACAGCGAGAACTTATTCAAGGTCCAAATATATATATATATATATACTGTGTGTACAATTTCAGCAGGTCTGATTAGCTCGCGAGAAAGCGGGAGTACCTGAAGTATTCGGAGTACCCGGAGTCGCGTTAACGTTAGTGGCGGTGGCACTGTCGGTAGTTGACGTATTTGTTTTTGTCGGAGTGGCGTTACGCGGAGTCTTACTATTTTTCTTAGTGTTTTTCACGAGTCCCGCCGCGGCAATCGAATTATTTTCGCGACCAGTTCGTTTCGGGGCTCGGTACGCCAATTCCGAGAAAATAGACTTTTCCGGCAGCAAAGATGCATGGTAAGTTTTTGCAATAGAGTAGCTTCTCTCGACGCAATCAGCCAGTCGTTCCAACAATTCAAAATCGTAGAACTCGTCCCTTTGCACCGCCACCTGAATTCGTAGTAATAAATTACGATGCGCATAATTAAGCTGTTCTTCGAGGGTACATGGAAGGTTCAACCGATCAAACAAGGCTATCAAACAAGTTAAGTAGTCGGCTACCGTTTCATGATCGCCCTGTGTACGGCGCATGATCTCATCGCGCAAGGGAAATTGAAAATCGGGGGGGGGGGGTCCCCAAATCTAGCGCGCCATGCCGCAACGAAATCGCCTCAATCTTGCCATTGATCCCGCTTACTGCGGTACCAATGTAGCGCAATGCCTGTTAAAAAGAACGACAGGCATTTAAAAATGTCGTAGTGGCTGACCAAAGTGCGACCTTCTTCAATACAAATGAGGAAAGCCTCTACTTTCCCTTCGCGCACTCAAAAAATTTAGCTTCCACTTACGCATGATATTATAAATATCCGTCGCGGAAGCTCCAGAACCGTAGGACCAATTTCGCTTTAACCCGTGCGTTAACCTTTTAGCTGCGGGAGTGGTCGATATATGGACCACTCTAGAGACATAGAATATTTGAAGTTTTTAAATCAAATTTGATGTTCTGAATACATAACAAATAGTTTTAAAGTTTCTCAAAACATTCTTGACCTTAAAATACTGATTTTCAAGGTCAAATTTCATTTTTAGTAGAATCGAAGATTTTAGAGTGTTTTCCTATGCAAACTGATGAACTGAATACGAAAAAAATACTGAAAAAAATCACTGACGCATCCTTGACCTCGAAAAGCTACACTCTACGTCACATTTCATTTCTTGCATAAGCAAATGTTGGAGATGACTTTGAAACGTCATTGACGCGCTAAAGTGAGAAAAACCGTAAAAAATATCCTAAGGAATTCAGAATATTTTTTGACATTTTTTGAGACCCGGCAGTAACTTGCTGCGTTTGTAGTAGAAATGAAATTTGACCTCTAAATCGACGTTTGGCATAACAAGAGTGCTTGCGAGATTTTTTGTATTGTTTTTTACGTATTCAGCGCATCAAAATCCGTACGACAGCCTTTTCAAAACTCGGCTTATACGAGAAATGCTATTTGACCTTGAAATAGAAATTTTCAAGGTCAGGATTATCAACAGGAATTTTTTTATTATTTTTTACGTATTCAGCACATTGAACTACATACGAAAACCGTCTCAAAACTTGACTTATAGTAGGAATGAAATTTGACCTTCAAATGGTGATTTTCAAGGTCAAGGGTGTCTGCGAGAATTTTGTTACTATTTTTTTCATATTCAACGCGTGAAATTACATAGAAATACCCTCTCGAATCTTTATAAGAAAAGAGACAAATTTTTTTACATTGTACTTTACGTTGTCTGCGGGGCTGGTCCATATATGGACCAGCAGTCAGGTCAGCGACTCTATCTGAGATATCCAGTGATATTATGTATACATTTTACATATTCTGAGAGGTCAATTTATACTGAAATTTCCCCGCAGCCTAAAGGTTAAAGGTGGTCTTTCCGTACGCGATCGGGCCAAACTCGGAGCAATAGTAGCATTATATGAGGCTGCCGGATCCAATGGTGCGAATTCGTCCGGACGCATCAATCCCGGTCCGCGCGAATTAATTGATCGCTTATACCGTGGTACTCCTTCTGTATTATCCGCTCGTATCGGTGTTATTCGCGGTGTAGCTAACCGATCTCTTAAATTTTCAGTTGTTAAACAAGGAGTCGGCACGGGAGTTTTTATCGGGGTGGGTGGCGTCGGGGGCGGTTCTTCGCCTTTGGCGCAGTATTCCTCGAAGCGTCTCAATCGATTACGCAAGATCGGGACAGAACCGGTAATTCTCAAATGTCGTTTTTCCAACTCGTCCTGCAATTCTTCCGCCGATAGCTCGTACACCCAGTCAAACGCGGTCTGGCTAACAGCCATTGCAAAATTAGAAAAAAATGTTAAAAATGTTTAATTAGTTAAATTTTTTTGAAAATTTAACTAATATTAATGTGGTGGCTAGCCCCGCCACCTGTACATATGTGTGTACATACTGTTATCTTCGTTATTATTAATTCTTATTATTCTTATTACTATTATTACTATTATTATTACTATCATTATTACGATTATTCTTATATTAGTTTTTCCTTATTCTTCTATTTCTTTGTATTATTGATAACCTATAACGTTCCTAGATTATATTCATTTACCACATCATTATGCGTTCATTATATTTTTGTCCTCGCGCCGCAATATAGCGAATAGTATAGTTCCGACCGTTCCACGCGTCAAGCGATAGTTCCGTGTACCGGTCTATAAGTCAAGCCGCGGAAATATAGCAGATAAGAACGCACGTGAACCGGAGAAGATCTGTGCCCGTGTGACACGGCACAGGTGCGTGATACAACGCACAAACAACCGCATACCGCACACCGACCCCGGACGAACCATAGGCCGCTCCGGGGTATAGAAGCCGAGCAATTTTGGCAGTCGAGACCAGTTCCTTCTTTCGAGCTCGAGGCGGTGTCTCAGGCTAGAGAGATCCTCCGGTGCTAGAGGCGCTGTCTCGAAACACCACATCCGATCCTCCGGTCGAGGCGTTGTCTCGACAAGACCCGGTGCTAGAGGCGTTGTCTCGAACACTACTTCCTGGTTGTCCGGCCGAGGCGTTGTCTCGGCAGAACCTGGTGCGAGAGGCGTTGTCTCGGACACCATCTTGACCGTACGGATCGAGGCGTTGTCTCGATCCGCTCCGGCACTTCGGTGCACACCGTCTCCGTCGGCTCCACGAGCCCGGAGATTCAATCGGCCGTTGTAACCGCCACCCAGAAAACAGTCGTTCTCACGACTTAACCCGCCGTTTTCACGGCCCGGAACATCCGCAGTACGTCCCCCGTGTAAATATACCCCGTAGGTTTAAGTTAGTTATAAGTCCGCCGCGCCGCACTTTGATTTTCCCGCACCGATTTCAACACTAACGCGATTCGAATCCCCGCGAACCATTCCGTACCGGAATCACCGCGCCGATAAAACCGAATCATCTAATATCCGTTGTAAATACCGTTGGCATAAAATACCGTTCAAGTACATCTACTGTAAATATCATGATTAAGTGAATAAACCTCCACTACCTTACAGCATTAAAATCACCGAGTGTCGCAATTTCACGCCTTCCCTTTCCCGATCCTTGGCGCCGACCGAGCTGTCCGGCAGGCGGAAGGTCGGACGAAGCCGATAGAAAATCGGCTCCGTTACATTAATAACCGCGGAAGGTAATTACTTGCCCTATCCAGGAAAATATTTAATCACGCACGCGACAACGTTCCAATATGCTGAAGTCGAGTCAATGTTTACATAAGCAATCTATCTTCCCAAAATAACACGGTAAGAATTCAAATATTTCAATATTATCTTCGCGAAGTATTTCATACGCGATTCCTAACTATAAGCAATCGCGAATCGTACACGAAATTCCGCCAGCAAAAGGGGAAAGAAAAAAAATGTAAACACGCGCGCGAACACTAAAACCGACTCATGAATGTTACATGACGCGGCAAAATTATCCGTATGCGGAATGCGGCACTTAAAATTCCAAGGAAATATTTTCACTAATCAAGCCAAAGTACAAAATTTTATAAATTCGCAGATACACAAGAAAGATAAATATAAATAATATACACACAAAATGCAAGCAACCAGCCTCGACACGAGGCCTGTGCGACGCGGATTCGTAGCTAACAATACTGAAACGGGCATCTCACCGTCGTCCGTTGTTCTCCGGCATGTCCTTGTCTCCTCCGTCCGGAATGATTCTTTCAGCGCTTCTAGACTTTGTTAGGGTCACCCTCTCAACATGAATCGCTTCGCCTCGAATACAAACTCACGGCACAGTAGACTTAACAAGCGGCACGGAAGATACGCGTACGCACGGGCCCGAAAAGTTACGTGTGTATCGCACAGCTGTTCGCGACCAAGAGCAAGAAGATTTCGTTCGATAAGCGGTCGATACCCCGGGCAGCGCTGAGGTCGCGTGGGGTAGGTCGCGGAGCCAATCAGGTCGCAGGATTCGCAGCGCAACTCGCAAGCTCGCTTGCAGGCGGCAGGATCAGCGGGCCGCGAAATTCGAACGCTCGCAGTGTCTATTACTATGATACAGCAGCATAAGCAAAAGCAGCAAGCAGCGGGGCGGGATAGCAATCCGTGAGATGCAGCAACGATACAAGCAGCGGGTCCTTGAAACCATGCACCAGGATAGCTGAAACACAGCACATCTCGGTGTAGGCCGGCTCGTCGATGGTTCGTTTTGCCGTTCCGCCCGTTCTGCTAGGCTAAAGCGTCGATGTTCCGCCTCTGCATGCCGTCACCTACCCTGGCTCTCAGCGTGACCTTGAGGCGAGACTTCGCCTCTGTTCTTTTCTCTCTCTCTCGTTCGAGGCACCGTATGATGTCCTTGGCGAAAATTCCCACGATGTCCTCAGGACGGTGAGGCGCCGAAATTACATATAATAAAAAAATAAAAATAAAATGATATTCTAAGCGGACGCATGCAAGCCCTGGAGGATCTTGGCGCTCGTTTTTCAGCTCGTTTTCCCGGGCTCCCGCAAAGATCTTTTAACTTTTGAGACGGGGAAAGAGCGGCGCGAATACCACGTCACAATATATATATATATATTATTATTATTGTATATTATGTTATTACGCGGCGGACACCAAGTGCGTGAGCCGCGTGAACGGCGTGCGCTCGGCGCGATTGTTCGTTGCCGGGCGACAGAGTTGTTGTTGTGAAGAGACGAATCGCGGACGCGAAGCTTTCACGACGCGTTACAGACATTCCTGCAATTTCTGTAATAATTCGTAGCTTAATAAAGTGTTGTTAAGAGAACTCACGTCTTCTCATTCCCGCGATCGTGTGCGCGAATCGCGGAGATCGGCGACGAGACAGAATCGCTACCGCGAGCGTAACAATTTGGGGGCTCATCCAAGATCGCGAACGGACAGCGAGAAGAAGAGACTAACGTGAGAGAAAACTCTGTGGGACACACTTCTGGAATGGAGACACGCGCCGTGAGTGCCTTGAGACAAGGAAAGAACGCAATGGACATCGATGTGGAAGGCGACGCGTTTGCGGCAGCAAAGAGCGGATGAGGGAAAGCGGCGGTGGAGTCCGCTCTACAGTCTGCTCTCAAAGAGATACGCGAGCTGCGAGAGGAGCGACAGCGAGAACGAGAGATGTTTCGGCGGCAGGAGGACGAATTCGGAAACTTCGTGCGGCAACGAGAGCACGAGCTTCGGCGCCTGGAGCGACTACAACAAGGAATCACAGGCGAGTCGTTAACAAACTTATTTTCTGGTCGAACGAGCGAGCTAACGGGGGAAAAAATTAAGTCGGACACATTTGATAGCAGTTTGGCCTGGTTGTTCGCGCAAACGGATGGAGCAACGCGGCAAAGGCCACGGTTCTCACTACCAGCTTGAGAGGAGAGGCGCGTTCGGTCTTAGAGAGACTGGAGGAGAACTTTAGCTTCCGGGAAATCTGTTCAAAATTGGAGTTACGTTACGGCGAGCGGGAAAGGTCCCAAAATTATTACACACAATTTACAAACCGGAAGCAGAAAGAAAAAAAAGATTTTGCTGCACTCGGGGCAGATTTGGAGCGACTGGCTCGTCTAGCCTATCCGGAGTGTGCGTACGAGGTCCGGGAAAAAATCGCGTGCGCGCAGTTCGTCGTCGCGTTCTCCGATAGGTTCGTAAACAGAAGGATTTTCCTACAGCGGCCAGAATCGGGCTTCACGGGGCTTCGTAACCTACAGTTGGAAAATGTGTCGTCGCTGAAGGTCGCGGTTGAGCGGGCAAGGGCGGTGAAAATCATACAAGAAAGCAGCTCCGAAAAGAGTGATGATAAGAGACCCGACGAAAAGAACTTTAAGCGTTCTTCTCTTTATAACTGGAAAAGGGGGGAGACGGAGGACAAGCGTGAGGAGAAGAAGAAAGTTATTACAAAAAGGAATAACAAAGAGAAGGAATGCTAAATGTGCGAGAAAAAGGAGCATTTCCGGTATGAGTGTCCGGCAAATTCTTCCCGGGAAAACAAGAATTAGTCGACCTCGCTAGGGTGAGCTTGGCTAGGAGGAGAAACGCCTCGGAAATGAAACGTTTTGTTCAAAAGTTCGGGGGAAGGAAGAATTTGTTTGTTTTGAGCGGGAAGTTAAATGGCAAAATTTGCCGTTTTAAACTTGATACGGGCTCCGACGTGTCTATTATAAAAACAAAGTTAATTGAGAAATCTCGGTGTCAGAGGTTGTCGAGAAGACAGAGGTTAAGGTACCCGACGGGGGAGGATGTTCCGATTAATTCTAAATGTAAAGCTCGAATAGTGTTAGAAGAGATTTCTCTTAGCATGCCTCTCTTTATAGCAGATATGTCTGAGGATTGTATTTTAGGGGTGGACTTCTTCAGAAAAGTGGGAGAGGAGAGGACACGAAAAATATTACTTGGTTTCCGTTTTTCTTCACGTGAGTCAAAGAAGGTTTGTTGTCAGGTGACCGAGGAGGTCAGGGATATTCCGTCGGGCTTGAGAGAGCTCATTGAACGGGACTCCGGTGGTCTTAATGAGGCGCAGAAGAGTGTTTTCGCTGGTTTCTTAAACGAATTCCAGGACATCTTTACCGGACAGATTGTAGCCGGTAATTGTGAGGTTCTGCAACACGAGATTAGTCTACAGGATCCTTATCCTATTGAACAGGCTCCGAGGAGGGTGCCGCTAGACATGCGGTCGGAGGTAGAACAGATTCTTCGAAAAATGAGAGAGCAGGGGGTCATTAAGGAATCTTTTGGTCCTTGGGTTTCCCCGGCAGTCATGGTAAAGAAGAAAATTGGGTCTTTGAGGTTCTGCGTAAACTACCGAAAATTAAACGCGGTTACGGTGAAAGATTCTTATCCTCTACTCAGGGTTGATGATCTTCTGGACCAACTATCAGGCAATACGTGGTCTTCCACCTTAGACATAAAGAGTGGTTATTGGCAGATTAAAATTCGCAGAGGATAGGGAGAAAACTGCCTTTTTGATAGGGAATGGGTTGTGGCAATTTACCGTAATGCGTTTAGGATTATGTAACGCCCCAGCCACTTTTGAGCGTTTGATGGAGAGAATTTTGCGGCTGTTGCTGTCCAAGATTTGTTTAGTTTATTTGGATGACGTTATCGTTTTTGGAAAATTTTTTGAGGAAATGGTAGTCAATCTTAGAAAAGTGTTTCAGAAATTGAGGGAGGCAAATTTAAAGTTGAATCAAAAGAAGTGTACTCTTTTTAGGAGGCAAGTTAAGTACGTAGGGTATGTGGTTTCGGCCGAAGGAGTTTCGACGGACCTGGAAAAGACTAAGGCGGTTTCGGAGTGGCCAGTTCCACGGAATAGAAAGCAGGTTCGCAGTTTTTTGGGGTTCTGTTCGTATTACCGGAAAGTTGAGAGAGGATTTTTTTTGATAGCAAAGCCGTTGTATACTTTAACGGACATAATACAAAATTTGTTTGGTCTGACCAATGTCAGGAAGCGTTCTTGCGTCTGAAGCAAATGTTAGTTTCTTCTCCGGTGCTTTCGTTTCCGTCAGAGAGCGGGCAGTTACTTTTGGACACTGATACATTTGGACATGGGATTAGTGCGGTCCTTTCACAAGTACAGCAGAGAACCGAGAAGGTCTTGGCGTATTATAGCCGAGTTCTTAGGAGGACTGAGAGGAATTATTGTGTAACTAGGAGGGAACTCTTAGCGGTTGTTGACTCGGTGAAGTCTTTCCGCCACTATTTCTACGGTCAAAAGTTTTTGGTTCGAACCGATCACGCTTCATTAAGGTGGTTGATGTTTTTAGGGATTTGGAAGGGCAGGTGGCCCGGTGGGCGGAAAGGCTTCAACAATATGATTTGGACATTCAGCATCGTAGCGGGAAGTTACACAAAAATGCGGACGGTCTGTCCAGGCGGCCTTGTATGAAGTATGGATGCAAATACTGCTTAAGAGTGGAAAAAAAGAGGCAGTGGAAAAAGAAAAGTGTATAGCGCGGATAGTTCTTGCAAGGGATAGAATGGTGGAGTGGCGTAGGGAGCAGCTAAGGGATCCGAAAATTTATTTAATTGTACGAAGGAAAGAAGCAAGTAATCATCCTTTGTGGGAGATGTTTCGGCAAGGGGTCTTTCTTCAAGGGTCTACTGATTTTATTGGGATGCTTTAGTTGTTCAGGATGGTATTCTTCATAAACAGTGGGAGGCGCCAAATTTGAAAACCAGTTTCCTTCAGATGATCGTTCTTTGGAAGCTGTGCAAACAGATCTTAGAGGAGGCGCATGATGCTCCTACGGAGGGACGTTTTGGTATCAACAAGACGTTGGAGAAGATACAAAAACGATTTTATTGGGCACCTTGCACGAGGGATGTAGAGAACTGGTGTAAGTCTTGTAAAGTGTATGTGGCCAAAAGAGGTCATTTGGACAAGGGAAGATCACCGTTGAAAGTTTACAATTCAGGGGCTCCTTTCGAGAGGTTGCAAATGGATATTCTTGGACCTTTTCCGACGTCGTCTGCGGGAAACAAGTATCTTTTAGTGATAGTGGATTGTTTCACCAAGTGGGTAAAGGCGTTTTCTTTGAAGAATTTTTAGGCAGCAACTGTAGCGGAAGTATTTGTAAATCAGATAATTTTGAGATACGGAGTTTTGTTGGAATTACACACAGATCATAGAAAGAATTTTGAATCTCGTCTTCTCTTAAAGCTGGCGTGGATTTTAGGCATTAAGAAAACGAGGACAACTGCTCTCCATCCGCAGTTTGATAAACAGGTGGAAAGGCAGCATCGAACGATTACTCAGTATTTATTTAAATTTGTGGAGGAAAGTCAGAGGGATTGAGATCGTTGGATTCCCATGTTCCTTTTGGCTTATAGATCTTCCAGGCATGAGACAACGGGAGCGACTCCTGCGGAATTATGTTTCGGGCGAGAACTTCGTCTTCCTTTGGATTTGCTTCGAGGAACGCCCCCGAATGGTTATTTAGAAACATCGGAAAATTATGCCCAGGAACTGCGTGAAAAATTTGATGAGGTTTACTAAGAGATTAGAGAACGTTTAGAGTTAAGGTCTGATAGGGTAAAAATACGATACGACCGAAAGGCTAGGCATACTCTTTTTGTAGGTCAGAAGGTGTGATTTTTCAATCCGCGTCGAAGTAAAAGGAAAGTCCCAAAATTACAAAGAAGTTGGGAGGGTCTTTTTGAAGTCATGAAAAAATTAAGTAATGTTGTTTATTGTGTTCGTCGTTCGCCGAGACACAAAAATAAGGTAATGCACGCGGATAGGTTAGCCTTGTTTTGTAAGAGATGGGAGCACGCGTCGGGGCTACATTCGAAAAATTAAGAAAAAAAGGGAAAGTGTTGAATTAAAATAAAGAATATATTGAATTAATTTAAAAGAAAATGTTTTGTTTTTTCGTATAGATACTTGTTGTTTTGTTTGTTTTTCTTTTCAGAGTCTATTCCTTCTCTTCCCTTCCTTTTTCCTGCTTTATCGAAGACGTCGGAAGGTGGCGACGTCGTGTCACTCCGTGCCGTTTGAAAATTAAGAGGAAAGGAAATCATCACGTTTAGCTTTATTATAATATATTAAGAAAGATCGCCTCGCCTCCGGTTTTTGACGCCTTTTCGTGGTTTTTTTGGGAAACAAAGGGCAAATGCCGAGGCGGGAAACTGGGGAGTCCTTAGGGACGTTGGGTCCACGGGAACTTTTCTTCCTCTCCCTCTTGTCTGAAGAAAATTAAAAAGAAAGGAGAAAGAGACGTGTGAGAGTTTGCCGTTGTGTTCGTTTACTCTAGACAGGAGTTTAGAAGAGAACAGGAAAATTCGTCGGGACTCTGAAAACGTCAAAAGCTGGTGTCAATTGGATTGAAGTTTGAAGCTTGATCCTGGAGTTGACGGAAGCCAGCGCACTAATTGTCGGGACAATTCTTGAAGAGGTGGAGCAGTGTTACGCGGCGGACACCGAGTGCGTGAGTTGCGTGAACGGCGTGCGCTCGGCGCGATTGTTCGTTACCGGGCGACAGAGTTGTTGTTGTGGAGAGACGAATCGCGGACACGAAGCTGTCACGACGCGTGACAGACGATCCTGCAATTTCTATAATAATTTGTAGTTTAATAAAGTGTTGTTAAGATAACTCACGTCTTCTCATTCCCGCGGTCGTGTGTGGGGAGACCGAGGTGGCCACTCAATATGACCCCTTCGCCCTATCCACCTGTCCTGAAAGACCTCATTCAAATATTGACGGACAATGACACCATAAAAAGGTGGAGTTCCATCTTGTTAGAAATAAATTTCATCCATATTTCCACCAGTTATGTCTCGAATAGCTGGAACAATTTGTTCGCGAAGCATGACTGTGTATACCTGTGCTGTCAAATTGCCTTTAATGAAGAAAGGGCCAACTGGTCTACCATTAAGAATACCAGCCCATACGTTAACTTTTTGTAGATATTGGGTATGATTGTCTCTTTTCCAGTGAGGATTAAAGTCACTCCAGTACCTACAATTGTATTTATTTACATTTCCAGTCAGTTCAAATGTTGCCTCATCAGAGAAAACAATATTATTCAGTAATAGAGGATCGTCGATAATCATCTCCATCATAAGATCACAAAATTCGATGCGTTTATCAAAAATCGTCTTCGAACAACTCTTGGCACAAATGGAGTTTGTATGGATGCCATTTACTCAATTTCAAAATTTTACTGACAAATGCATGACCGATTTCGTGTTCTTGTGCAACGCGATTAATGGAAATATGGGGATTTTCAACGAAAGACTGTAAAATATCTAATGCCTTATCATTATTTGTTGCTGGTTTACGTCTACCAGATCTTGAGCGGCTTTTAACGCTACCAATGTTGTCGAAACGTTGAATAGTACGGATTACAGTACTTTTAGAGATCCTATTATTTTCATTCCGAAAATTTTCATTAAATAATCGCGTTACTGTTTTATACCCTCTTTGTTGATCCCATCCTTGCATCATTAACAGTGTTATTTGATTTTTTTTCAGAAAGTTCCGCCATTCTTAATTAGAGCAAAAAAGAAGTAATCAGGTAAGTGATAGAAAATTGATCTAAATAATTAAGTAAAGAAAAATACTAATTATTAAGTGTCCAACTATTGATTTGTTTATTTCAATCAGCACTAGCAAGAAGCTCGTTGAGCAACTGAAAATCTAATAGATCAATTAATAATATTTACGAAAAATTTCTGGGCTATTGGAAACAAAATGAAGATGTTTGAGACAATCAAGTGAAGCGCAATGGTTTGTTTTGTTACAGAAAAAATTTTTGGGGGTGTTTGTTTTCGTCCACGAGGTAACTGCTGCTCGCTAAGAAGAAGATAGCACTGCATTAAAGATTAAAATCAATGATCCGTATTGTTTGCTCAAGAGCTCGTACATTGGTGCCTGCGAGAGTGAGAGAATAAAGATCGGCCCCGCCAACGCTTTCGGGCAAATTCCCGCTAACGCCTTCGGACATCATGCATTCGAGCAACTTCTCGCGATCACCTTCGGGCAGTTTTCTGCCGTAGCCTACTAGCATAACCGCTTGAAGCCATACAACTTTGCTATTGGACATTTTTCCAAAATGCATTTTTACTGAAAATATTAGGGGGATCCGACATTTTTTGATTAATGTATTTTCTTTAAACCAATTAATTGGTCTCATTATTTCGCGCACAAAAGTATTAAGGTTATGATTACTGAAAACTAAATAATATTTTACAAGATATTTTACATTTTGTGTCAAAAAATTGTTAACTTCAAACCTTTATAACTCAAAAAGTATTTGATAAAAAAATGTTTTATTATAGTGTTTTGGAAAGCTCTCGAGTTAAGCTATAAAAATATGCAATAATATGTAGAGGGTTCCAATTAAGAAGATAAGGTTGACCTTGAAATGATCTTAAAGGACATGGTCAAGATCAAAGTCAAAGTCATCATCTTACTCCTCGCTTGAAACCATATAACTTTGTTATTAAATATTTTTTCCAAAATGCATTCTAACTGAAGATATTAGAGAGGTCCGATACTTTTTGATGACCCTGTATGAATATAATATTTTGAGAAAAAATATAAGAACTTATATATGATAATATAAAATTATATATATAAGTTATCAAATTGTTCCAAATTTTGAATCTGAATTCATGTAATCATGTAAAATCCGATCCGACATTTGACGCGATCTGATCACTTATATTTAATCATATGTTTCTATTTTCTTTTGGGAAAAGAATTAATGACTTTGTATAATAATATAATTTAATATTACAAAATTAATTTAATACTACAAGATTATGTATATGTAAAATGTAGATTGTTTTTGTAATTTACAAACCAAAACTATATAAAAATAAATATTAATACTATCCTTTATATATGTTAAATGTTTTCAATATTTTAAAACCTTAAAGTATCACAATTAACTCATATTCCTAATTAATACAAATATATAATGCATCTTGAGGTGTTTTATTTTCAATAATATTATATTATTTTTTCCAAGACTATAAATCTTGGAAAAGCACTTTACGTTGTTATATGCAACAAGAGCGCAATGTAAACATGTCTCGTGTCTCGTTTTATAGCCAGCTTGGTGGAAAGGAGACGGAACACAGTATGTTTGCACTCTTCCACAAGCCAAACAATCGAGCGTGACATTACGCACACGGACGGCGGTTCTCGCTTGTGTGCGTGTTTTCCTCGGTACTCTCGGTGCTGACCGGCTCGATCTTACATGTAACATTTACCGCGTCTTTAACAATTCACTATATGCAAAGCTTTCTGATCAATGTAAAATGTTTGATGACATTTAGTCTCATAGTTTTTTTAGTAGTAATATATGCAAATTAAATAAAAAATCTATTAAATAAAAAATTATTATAACGTATATGTGCATACAATAAATATACGGTGTTCTGTGTAGTACTGCAGCAAACGCAATGCGTTATTGTTTATAAAAGAATAAATAATACATAAAAAATAGATTTAAAAATAAAGTAAAAAATAGATTTTTTGAAACACTTTCTATTTTGTATTTATGAAAAGTTATTTTCCTTGACTAACACATAATACGGAATATCGTAAATAAAAAAAGTATATAAAGCAAGTATATTTTATAAATAAAAAATAGAGTGTTAGAAAATTCTTTTAATTTATGTATTTATGTTTTATAAAAAGTAAGGCACTGTGATCGCAATACTGTATAGAAAACCGTACATTTATTATTGCGCATATATATGTACATAGAAATTATAATAATTTTGGTAATTATGCAGTTATACGGACTATTTTCCGATCTCAACAATTTTGACATATGTTATCAAGGTCACCTCTCTGAATAATAATATGAAGGTTTTATCCGTCGCTCATTGTTTATAAAAAAGTTATGA
>NW_018021087.1:40908-44368 GCF_002006095.1 Pseudomyrmex gracilis
CATGAAACTTTTTTTGTTCATAAGTTTTTTATAAACAATGAGCGACGGCTAAAACCTTCATATTATTATTCAGGGAGGTGACCTTGATAACATATGTCAAAATTGTTGAGATCGGAAAATAGTCCGTATAACTGCATAATTACCATAATTTTTTATTCAATTTGCATATATGACTACAAAAAAATTATAAACTGAATGTCATTAAATTACATTTTATATTGCACAGAGAATTTTACATATTACTGAAGTACGAAACGCTGTACACTAATCGACCGTCAAAATCTACAAGAAAAACTCGGATAAACGCGATTAGTCCATTGCACTCATAGAGATACAAAGTACATCTCTATTTTCTCTCTTTCTTTCTTTTTCTTTTATATATATACATATTACATTACAGATCTGTCAAAAGTGTGTGTGCAAATCTATGATACTCGGTAAACAAAGTGTTAATAATTTGCAAACTGAATGAAATTCGAGCAATGTATTAGGAGCCATCTATCAAGTTAATTTATGTTTCTTCAACAATTCTGTTAAAGAAACAGTTGCAAACTAGAATTAAGTAACATCAATATCACGTAAATAAGAATAACGTTTCCGTGATCTCAGAATACTGCGCTAAAACAGGACACGATTTTCAATGGAACTCTACACAAATTTTAGATAAAGAACAAAACTATTTTAAACGATTGACAGCAGAAATGTTACACATCAAACTAAACAAAAATAGTTTAAATATTAACACAGACACACAATTGTTAGACAATATATACATACCATTTTTAAATAAAATTTGGATCTGTTTCATACACCTATGTACAGAGGGAGCAATCTCACAGATATTTATACGTGTAGAATACTCAGTCCTTCTCAGTACATGACAATGACTCAATAACAACGCATCACATTGTATGTACAGAGGTGGACCGTATTTTCAATTGAGGTATGAAACAATAATTTTTAGACACATACAGTGTACAACACTTAATTAATTTCTCTCTTTTTTACACTTTATTCTCAATTTTGCGCAAATTTGTATAAACTATGTACTATAAAAAAAAAAAAATTATTTCAAAACTCACCGATATATGCATTGCAGAGCATCTATTGAAGATGACTTGATAATAAAGTCGAAACGTATGGCAATATAAAAAAACACTACGAGTAATTTATTAGCAAAAACAACTCGCTCATTGTTCGAATCACTTCACACATCAGATTTAAATTCTGTTAAAATTATCATTTTTAATAACGACAGATCTGTCAAAATTCTTTATAGTTCTACAACTTACTAGTTTCGGCGACTTTATATTATAAAAGATGTCTGTGACAGTATAAATTTAAACAGTAGTCAGCAGTAGCAAACGCTAATTGTAAATGTTCATTTTTCACTATACTACCACGCGTTAATGAAACCATTTTTGAAACAAAAGATAAAGCAACATAACAAAAAGAACTTTATATTACAAGAGACACCTGTGATACGATAACTTACAAACATAATTAGCACGTTAATTGTAGTAGCACGTTGATTGACACAAGAAATTTTGAACATAGCCAGAATACATGGATTGTAAATGTTTATATTATGTAATACACTACTACACGGTAACAAAAACATCTCGTGGAGAAATGTAAAGCTTTATGCTACACGAGACGTCTAAAGCACAATAAATTTAGAACATAGCTAGAACATCTTTCTTGTAAATGCTTCAAAATAATTTTTCCATCAGAACACGTTTAGAAAAACGCTTCTGAGCAAAAGAAAAGCTAAAGCAACTTTATGTTACAAAAGATGCCTCTGGCACAATGTAGAACATAGCCAGTACACGATAATTGTATACAATTTATTCATAAGTACATTTGCACACGTTTATATAAATGCCTCTAAGAGAAAAGAGAAAAAACTTTATGTCACAAAAGACGTCTCTGGCACAATTTAAAACATAGCCAGCACATGTTGCATATCAAACTTTTATATTTATTAATACGCACGTTTTCAAAAGCACTTCTGAGAGACAAAACAAAGTAATTTTATGACACAAAAAGACGCATTTGGCATTAAAAATTTTAAATATAGCTAGCACACTTTAAAATTAGATTATTATAAGTTTCATACCAGCACACGTTTACAAGAACACCTCTGGAAAATATAACAACTTTACACTCAAAAAGATGTATCTGACATTATTTTATATTAAAAGTATTTCGAAAAAAGTCATTATGCATTGGCAATGACTCATAATAAATTTTACATCAGCACACGTTAGTAAAAACGTCTCTGAGAGGAAAACCAAATCAATTGTACGTCACATGAAACGTTTCTGACATTATAAATTTTTAAATATAGCCAGCACACGTTAACCAAAACTGCTTCATAATAATTAATATTCTAGCATGTTTACAAGAACGCCTCTGAGAAATAAAAACAAAGCAACTGTACAGTCATAATGACGCGTCTGCTATTGTTTTATATTAATATTATTTAAAAAATAGCTAGCATGCATCGGCAGGTCATAATAATTTTTACACCAGCACACGTTTTCATAAACGCCTCTGGGATGGAAGACAAAGCAACTTTACAGTCAAAATGAAGCGTCTGACATTGTTTTATATTAATATTATTTAGAAAATAACTAGCATGCGTCGGCAGTTCATAATAATTTTTACACCAGCACACGTTTTCAAAAACGCCTCTGGAAGAAAAAAAACTTACAGTCCAAAAGATGCATTAGACGTTATTTTTTATTAATAATAGTTATATAAAAAATTAGTTATTTATATATAAAAAATGCATTAGACGGTATTTTATATTAATATTATTTAAGAAATAGCCAGCATGCGTTGGCAGTGTTTTCTATACTCACGTTAGTAGAGATGAGTGTAAACGGAGAATCACATAATACAAAATAATCACAATTTATCGCAATTGAATACAACACAATATAAATGTAATACATTACTACCCAGCAAACATTTTAGTTACAAAACCATATCTATCTGTGTCCTCAGTAGGATATGGTTTGTTAACATGTCTGTCAACATGTGAAATGTCAAAATGCGACCAAAATGATGACAGAGTCTGCCACAAGCAAGGCATTTGGAGTTTGTCTCACAATACTTCGTATATCTATCAAATATGATCAGATCTATTTAATACCGCTTCTTCCTCCAGCGTAAATTCTCAAACTCCTTTGTCTCGGTGGCCTAACAGGGAAGGCGACTGCCCGGAAAGCCGGAGATTCCAGGTTCGACTCTTGGCTGAGGAGTTTTTTTCGCAATATTTTAAAATTAGTTAGGGGAGTATACGGGGTCCTTCATATATATGTGATGCAAATCCAGCATCCTATATGGAGGAAAAAAATTATTTCGAAGTATATATGTGTATTCATATATATTGTTACGCCCGCGGGGCGCGGAGCCGTTCTCGAGGGACGCCGATACTCGCGTGCGCGGACGC
>NW_018021087.1:46083-57621 GCF_002006095.1 Pseudomyrmex gracilis
TCGCGATTCTTCTATCTTCTTCTCTTCTTTTTAACAAACCGTCGTCGCCCGGTAACCGACAGTCGCGCCGATCGCGCGCCGTTCACGCGGCTCCCGCGACACATACGCGGTGACCCCCGCGTAACAATATATATATTTAAAAGCACATTCACGCACAACATCCTGCGAACGGCTCTTCATGTCCCTATATTCATATATTATTAGTATAATCTGAATGTTTTATTAGATTCGTTTTGTCGTATCTGTGGCGCTTGTTCATTATAAATATGTACATAAGCTTAGAAATAATTCTACATACTTGAATATATAATGAGGTTATAAAAGAAAACTGTATAAGAAAAAATTTATGCTGAATTTTGACATTCCAAAGAACAAGCGCCAATCCTTAGCACTATTTACTTATTTCTATAAAAGCATTTTAGATTCGATGCAGTAAATACGACTCCAAAGGACTTAGGAGAAACGTCGGTTTACAGGTCTCTATAGTCGGTATCCAGTACCTTCTTAAAAGATATTCATAATTTGTGAGAGTATAAAACAGTTAGAAAAAAATAAAAATAAAAATTTGCATAAAAGCTACCCTTGCATAAAAAATTACTTTTTATAAAACATAAAAAAGTAGTACATTTAAGTAAAAATTTTGTTTGCAGTACACATTATTGTGCACGTGTGAACAAGGGAGGGACTCCGCCCCTTCCCGAAAAAACCTAACCTAACCTGTGGTACTATTATTAATTGTCACGTTTTACTTTCTTTTTATTTTTGTCCATCTGTCACATATTCTCACAAATTATGAATATCTTTTAAGCGTTTAAATAAGAAGTCTCTATGTATTCAAATAAACGGTGCGCAAATAAACGGTGTCTAAGAGAATGGTACGCAAATGCACGGTGTCCAATTGCACTGTGCGCAAGTGAACGGTGTCTAATTGAACAGTGTGCAACTTTTGGTGTCTAATTGAACAGTGTGACATTTTTGGCGTCCAATTGAACAGTGTGACACTTTCTGTGTCTACCCAGATAGCACAGGATGTCTTATGGACGTTCGTTCTATGTCTATTTTATGGTCGCACGTCCGCGGATATGAATTAGACGTCCATTGTATGTTCGATTTTGGATGTCCTTTAATAATCAATATTTGGACGTCCATAGGATATATTTGCTCTTCAGCCTATCTGCAGTAATCTTATTTTCATATCTAAAAAGTTATAAAAATTATGAAATAACTCTCACACTTCTATAAAAAGTGTTACATATTAAAAAAAGTAATCGTATATACATGTTAACTAATTATGACTGACAGATATATTGTATCAAAAAAATTCTTTATGTATCTATCACGTGTACGATCTTGAAATAAGAATGAGCGAATTCGGAAAGCGTGCTCTCAGCGCTATTGCATCATTCTACTTTTGTTTTTGTCAAATGAACTATAAAAATAAAATGATGAGATATTTATATAGCACGTAATATTATGGAGATATCCTAATAATATTGCAATATATTAGTAATATTGAATATTATAATACAATATTACAATAATATTATCGATAAACTACATTTATATATAATACTGAAATATTACGGTAATATTGTATTGCATCCTAAGTAGCAAGATTATATATATAAATATGTTTTTATTTTATGAACGTTAGAGATGTCATTTACTATTTGGCAAGTTGCATACATCGCATTGTATCTTAATTATATATAATACGATACATATATCTTTTGCTACATCGTTGCAAAAATCCTACAATTTTTGTTTGAAACATAAACGCTTGTTTTTAAAATGTATTATATCAACAAAAAACACTTTATGTATGTATAAAAGTTTTACTATATAATTATTATTATTATATAATAACAATGATACACATAAATGTGTATACATATTGTCATATATTTTATTTGCTATATATATATTAAGAATTGTCTATAATAATCAATATATATTAAGAAAAAATGTATTTGTGAAAAGTTATTTTTTAAATTATATTTAATAATAATAAAAAAACTATTTTTATCTATTAGTACAGGTACATTCTCTCTGCACTATTTTTAATAAAATAATCATTTAAATAAGTGAAGTGTGTAGGATAGTTTGAGAATAAGTAGATAAAAATAATTACATTTTAGAAAGGAACAAGTGGTCTCACGGACTGAGTGCAAGGGCTGCGAGGTTTCGAGTATAGAGATCTCGAGTTCAAATCTCACTATCACCTTAAGATTTTTTCCGGGATTGGTATCTTTAATCGAGGTAATTAGTTGATCGGTAACCTGAATCAGGCTTCCAAAAATCAAGTCACGTGAAATTTCGAATTAATTCTCTTTCTACAAGGCGATGTGCTATTGGTTTTTCTTTTTTTTATATATCACAGTAATGTGATGCATATCGGTGGACATGTTAATATTACTGTGAAATTACGCTAAAATTATCTTTTTTAGGTATATTTTTGGAAAACAAATGGATAATCGAAATTGTCAAAAATAGATGTCTATAAGACAATCAGTGGACGTCCATTGGAGTTTATTCGGACACCCAATGGACGTCCTGATGTCTGAATTTGGACGTCCATTAGATATCCTATGGACACTCATGTGCTATCTGGGTAATTGAACAGTGTGCAACTTTCTGTGTCCAAACTAACGGTATTTAAATGAACGGTGCGCAATTGAACGGTGTCCAAATGAACGGTGCGCAATCGAACATTGTCCAAATAAACGATGCATAATTGCACGGTGTCTAGTTGAACGGCGCGCATCTTTTTGTGTACAAACGGTGCATAAGTGAACGGTGTCTAATTGAACAGTGCGCATTTTTCTGTGTCCAAATGAACGATGTATAATTGAACGGTGTTTAAATAAACGGTGCGCAATTGTACGGTGTCTAATTGAACAGTGTCTAATTGAACCGTGTTTAAAAGTTTGTGTCTATTTGCAACGTGTCTAATTGCAACATGTCCAGCTCCTTACCATAGTATTCGGGCCGGCTTTGTTCCTTTGAAAAAGCTAGAAGAATCGTGTAGCAGAATGTTTTAAATTAGTTCTTTTTTAAGAGAGGAAGAAATTTGCGCTCTAGCTTTTCAGCAAGCGGTGATTGATGAGCTTTCGACGGCCATCTTATCAAACCGTCAATAAAAATAGTACTTACGGGCGAACTAGCGGCGTGCGCTGCGACGGCCGCTGGCGCCGAGCTTAAAGCCTCTTGCACAATGGAAGGAATAGCGATAGCGATAGAAATAACACAGTTTTTAACAAAGAATTCCAACTCGTCGGAAATTTTATCGCTATTGCTTATTCCGATTTTCTGATCTGCATTGATACATGTGTAGTTTTGTATGTTAGATTCCGCTGTTCCTACCTTTATTTTTAAATATAAACTCTTTAAAACTTTTGTTATTTCTATCGCTATCGCTATTCCGTCCATTGTGCAAGAGGCTTAAGGCGGTACTGGACACCGACTATAAAGACCTGTAAACCGACGTTTTTATAACCTAAATTTTTTTATTTTTTAATTTTATTTACTGCACAACATTAAAAGCGCTTCTACAGAAGCAAATAAATATACAAAACTATATAAAGCTTTTGAAAATGGGCATATAATGCTTTTTTAAACTCTTTTTTCATTCATAATGATAGTATATGCTATCAAATACACATCATTACGAACTCAGATTTCTCTCATCAATGAGATAGTCAAACCATAATTTGAATAGCTCATTCATTTGTTTCTGTCGTATATTTGGCGGTAATTCAGTACAAATACGTACATAAGCTTAGAAATAATTCTACATACATGAATATATGGTGAGGTTATAGAAGAAAACTGTCTAAGAAAAAATTTGTGCTGAATTTTGACATTCCAAAGCACACCAGCCAATTCTTAGCACAATTTACTTATTTCTGGAGAAGCATTTTGGATTTGATGCAGTAAATACGACACAGAATCTGATTTAAGAACGTCGGTTTACAGGTCGCTATAGTCGGTATCCAGTACCCTCTCAAAGCTGCCTTGCTGCTCGCGCTTTAAGCCTGTTCTACATTGATTGCAAGCGCAAACGCAAAGAACAGATCTGGTAGAATTGACTAATATGTATATATATATATATACATATACATATATTCATATTTATATTACACTCACATGTAAATTTTTAGAGTGAGTGTACTACAAATATAAATCAGTAAATAAAAAGATAGAAAAAAGGCAATAACGAGCTAATACCTGATGTTCGAGTAAAATTGTTTTTTATTCAAGGGTTTTAAAAAAATGTTAACAAACGTTTCGATTCACTATGGGATCTTTTTTAGTGTTTCAATAAAAAAATTACAAAAAAATCACGATCTATTCAAAACGATCATAAAGAATATGAATAAGAAAAGATACGCTACAAAGATATTCAGTTCGAGAAAAAGAGAGGCAGAAATGGCAGCTAAGTAACCGTCAGTATTACGCAAGATGATGCAAAACATCCTCCCGCTTCGAATGCGACTGACAGACTAAACAGCCTTTACCATATTCAAGGTACATAGGAGCAGAGTTGCAAACTCTGACCCGCTAGCACCAAGAGCACCGAGGTGGTGGGAGCCACTGGGAGCACGCACACAAGCGAGAACCGCCGTCCGTGTGCGTGACGTCACGCTCGGCACTTCGGCTCATGGAAGAGTGCAGACGTATTATGATGTTCCGTCTATATGAATTAAATATGAATTAAATACTTTAACCTTTTCGCTCCGGGGATTTTTCCTTTAAAATTGACCTTGCATTTTAGCTGAAAAAGTTAATAATAACCTGCTACCCCCCCTTCAAAGTTAATTTTGAAGGTCAAAGAAGTAACCGGGATTTTTTTCAATTTTTTTCCTAAATTTAGTGCATTAAATTGACCTTATAAACATCTATTACGTTCGCTTTTCTTGCTGGTCCATATATGGACCAGTCCCGGAGCGAAAAGGTTAAGATTACGCATCTATAAATGTAGATTCTTTTCGTAATTTACAAAATAAAAAAAAATATATATAAATATAGAACACTAATAATATATTTTATATATATTAAATGCTTTTCTACAAATTTTTTATCGCAGTTCACTTATATTAATAATTAATACAAATACAATGTATCTTGAGATGTTTTATCATTGGCCGCGTTCAGCAGATAAAACAGTTGCACAACAGTTGAGAGATGATCACTTGTGATAGGACTATTCCTCAAAATCTGCAACGGTTCTAAAAGTATGATCTAATCATAAGTGATCATTTCTTAACTCAGTTGTATCTGCTGAACGTGACCATCTCTAATTGAGGATGATCGCATTTATTATCAATAATATTATATACATTTCCCAAGATTGTAAATCTCGGAAAAACGTTTCACGTTGTCATACGCAACAAGCGCACAACGCAACATGAACGTGCCTCTCGTCTTTCATCTTGTCTAGCCGGCTTGATGGAAAGGAGACGGAACATCATAATACGTCTGCACTCTTCCACGAGCCGAAGTGCCGAGCGTGACGTCACGCACACGGACGGCGGTTCTCGCTTGTGTGCGTGCTCCCAGTGGCTCCCACCACCTCGGTGCTCTTGGTGCTAGCGGGTCAGAGTTTGCAACTCTGCATAGGAGAAGGCAGCTCAGTTTGTCAGTTGCATTCGAAGCGGGAGGATGTTTTGCGTCATCTTGCGTAATACTGACGGTTACTTAGCTACTATTTCTGCCTGTCTTCTTCTCAAACTGAATATCTTTGTAGCGTTTCTTTTCTTATCCATATTCTTCATGATCGTCTTAAATAGATCGTGATTTTTTTGTAATTTTTATTATTGAAACACTGAAGAAGATCCCACAGTGGATCGGAACGTTTGTTAACATTTTTTTAGAACCTTTGAACTAAAAAAAAATTTTACCCAAACATCAGGTGGTAGCTCGTTATTGCCTTTTTCCTATTTTTTTATTTAAACATTCACCAAGAAGTAAACATATAATAAACGAGTAAATTTGAATTGAAATTTTAATTCCCAAATTCACACACACACACACATAAAATGCTATATTTGCATCACTTATATGAGAAATATATAAACATTTATTTTTTATAGATGTACATAAAACTTCACTTTTATAAAATAAGTTTATAAAGAGGTTATATACTGAGGTATATATATACAAGGTCCGGAAAATCGCTGTCAATACTTCGGGAAGTAATTGGAGATCCAAACAGAAGATAAAAAAAATTATGTAAACATAGATCCGGAAATAAGTCGTTTTCGAGTTATAGCCACTTTTATGTTTAAAAATTGTAATTTTTTTCATAATCATAATTTATTTTATTGTGTTTTAACATAAATAACTGTTGTGTTTTAACATAAATAACTTTATTTCAGACTATTTTAATAGAAGAATAAGGACCTGCATTTGTGTTAAGGATGGTTATTTTAAACACAAATAGGTACTTAAATCAAATTAGATATGATGTTCAAAATGATCATTTTCAGCACAAATGCAAGTCCTTATTCTTCTATCAAAATAGTCTGAAATGAAGTTATTTATGTTAAAACACAACAGTTATTTGTGTTAAGACACAATAAAATAAACTATAATTATAAAAAAACTTACAATTTTTAAACACAAAAGTGGCTATAACTCAGAAACGACTTATTTCCGAATCAATGTTTAAATATTGGGATCTTGAATAACTTCTCGTTGTTTTTTCGCAAAAATTAATGCTTTATTAAAAAAACGTCGTAAAAAACATGTCACTGAAAGTACTGCTCATCGCTAGCCACTACTTTTTCCTATCTTTCTGGCAGCATTCCACGTCGGAAAAACGACACGTCTTTTGAGGCTATTCAAGAATCGACCCATTATTTGGCATTTTCATAAGAATGGAAGTACTGTTCAGCCAGGCTATGTGCTATCAATCGGAATAAGTGACAATCGGAAGAGGCAATGTCTGGTGAATACGGCGGGTGAGGTAGGACTTCCCATTTAAGCGTTTTCAAGTAGGTTTTCACCGGTTGTGCAACATGTGGCCGAGCGTTGTCATGTTGCAAAATCACTTTGTTATATCTCTGCTCGTATAGCGGCCGTTTTTCTTCAACGCTCGGCTGAAACGCATCAATTGTAGTTGATAGCGATCTCCCGTGATGGTTTTGTTCGATTTGAGCAGCTCATAATAAACTACACCCAACTGATCTCACCAAATGCAGAAAAGAAGCTTCGAACTATGGATATTCGGCTTTGCCGACGATGTTGATGCATGGCCGGGCTTACCCCACGATCTTCTATGCTTAGGGTTATCGTAGTGTATCCACTTTTCATCGCCAGTCACGATTCGATGTAAAAAACCTTTCTTTTTCTGCCATTGAAGCAGCTGTTCACACGTGAAAAGACGCCGTTTGACGTCTCTCGGCTTCAACTCGTACGGCACCCAATGTCCTTGTTTTTGAATCATTTCTAATACTTTCAAACGTTTCGAAACTGTTGTGTCATCTACTCCTAATGATTCTGCAAGTTCAGCTAGCGTTTGACATAAGTCTTCATGAAGTAATGCTTCCAATTCTTTGTCTTCAAACTTTTTCGGTGCGCCAGAGCGTTTTTTATCTTCAACATCAAAATCATTATTTTTGAAGCGTCTAAACCAATTTCTGCATGTTGTTTTTAACAGAGCATGGTTGCCATAAGTCTCAACAAGAATTCTGTGTGCTTCAGCTGCAAATTTTTTTTGAATAAAATAGTGCAATAAAATTTCTCGCAAATACACTTTTTTGGCACGAAACTCGACATGTTTAACACTAAAAAAAAAGTTGGTTACACTTCGGCGACCTAACACACTGAATTTCAAGCTTGCCTATGGTACTTCCTTATAAATGCGTTATACCACTTTAAACTAAACGCACGCAGTTCTGGTAACGTTATCTGTTGGGAAACAGCGAGAACTTATTTAAGGTCCGAATAACTTTTTTTCCTTCCTTTTGGATCCCCAATCACTTCTCGAAGTATTGGCAGCATATTTCTGGACACTCTGTACAGATTTATAAAAAAGAATTTTTTCCTTTATTTATAACCAGCACATATTATTTCAGGTGAATGCAAGTATTTGAATATGTTTCCAACCGAGATACAAGTGAAACTGGATTCAAGTTTGAATACAACAATGTTGAGTAAGTAAAAAAGAAAGATTAAAAGAATTTTATTGATTTTCTTCAGAGTTACAATAGTTCTTTACATTCCTCATCCACATTTCCCACAACCAATTTAAGCTGATTGGAGGCCCGATTCAGTTCGCTTTTCAGTCGATAAACTCGACTTGAAAGAGACCGGCCCGGAAAAATCGGACGGTGCGGATTCGAACTCGGGACCTCCCGTTTGCAGCCCTCGCACTCAGACCGCGAGACTACTGGGCCGGTGTGTTGAGTAAGTACAGTAACACATTTTTATCAAGAAGCACAGTAGTGCGCGCGACTTCGTTGCCTTTATTCCACAAAAATGAGTAACTTTGACATTTGTGAAAAATTGAAATGTTCATATTTCAGTAATAACTAAACCGACTTCTTTTTAGTCTCAATCAATTTAGCTTAAAAAAATATAAAAAAAAGTGTTTGTGTTTTTCTTGTTTGTATCTTCTATTCAAAAATTTTGAAGAGTAAAGTCTAAAACAATTATGTAAAAAATATTTTAACAAAATAAAAAACAATCAAATAGAACCAAACAGCCGGTGATTCAACGAGTGGTGGTTGTAGTATTTTTTTCTCAAAATTTGAGTAATTCACGTTTATATGATAAGTTACGCCAAGTAAAATCTTTTATACATTACAAAAATATATAAAATATATAAAACTTTGTAAGTTGTTTATACGTTGTAAAATAGAAAATATTCTACATCAATAAAAAGTTTCAAATATTGTATGACTACTGCACTGTTTATATAAAGCACTCATTGATGTAAGAAATGACTTCGCCTTGCGTGGAAAATCTTAACCTATGTCGAATCATACATATAGATTTCAATTTGTGTGAAATGTCAAAAACTTATGTGGAATGTTTCAAAATAAAAAATATTTAATGTAAAAAAACTTGGCGCGGCTGCACTTTGTCTTTAGTTTTCGGTGCAGCCGCGCCAAGTATTTTTACATTAAATATTTTTTATTTTGAAACATTCCACATAAGTTTTTGACATTTCACACAAATTGAAATCTATATGTATGATTCGACATAGGTTAAGATTTTCCACGCAAGACGAAGTCATTTCTTACATCAATGAGTGCTTTATATAAAAAGTGCAGTGGTCATACAATATTTGAAACTTTTTATTGATTTAGAATATTTTCTATTTTACAACGTATAAACAACTTACAAAGTTTTATATATTTTATATATTTTTGTAATGTATAAAAGATTTTACTTGGTGTAACTTAGTGATATCATTTCTTTTGTAGAATAGATCTTGTAGAGGAAGATTTTGATAGTAATACTTTTTCTAGAGATACGAGTTGCGCATGTACTTGGCGCCTTTTTTTATTTTTTTTAAAAAGGTATTTTGTTCGGATATCACACATTTTTGTAGAATATAGTTTTGACAAACACTGTTTTTACTGCATTATATATAACTTAATTGTTTGCGTCTTATTCTTAACCCTCAACGGACGGACATAGGTTTTCGTCTGGAGCAAAATTACTTTCTGAAAAAGTAAGTTTCTTGTTATTATATTTGCTAAAAATTATGAATTAAAACTTTTTTTTCACTAAATTTAATGATGGTGTCTTAAAATAGACAGTTTAAAGAGTATATACACATTGTTTCAGAGTTTTAAAGAAATATTTAATATTTTTAAAAAGCCCAAGACGAAAATGACCCATGTCCGGCGAATTAAGGTGTCGAAAATCACGCCGTCCGTTGAGCGTTAATTATTCTTTTCATATATTCATATATACAGGGTGTCCCAGAATTGATTTAACATCTCTCGTAGGCAGGTAGAAGGAATAAAACTGAGGTGAAAAGTCCTATACCATTTTGCTAGATTCGCAATAGTTACTGAGATTTTAATTAACAAAGATCCGCGAATAAGCATGCATCGAGCTGTCTTACGCGCGTAAGACTGCCCGCCGCGCTTCGCGCGCTAACGGTGTTACCCATAGCGACATATGGGAGGAGCTAATATAACAGCATATACTATAACATATACATATTAAAATGTAATTGTGTGAAGCGCGCCGGGCTGTCCTACGCGCGTAAGACAGCCCGATGCATGCTTATTCGCGGATCTTTGTTAATTAAAATCTCAGTAACTATTGCAAATCTAGCAAAATGGTATAGGACTTTTCACCTCAGTTTTATTCCTTCTACCTGCCTACGAGAGATGTTAAACCAATTCTGGGACACCCTGTATATATATATCAAAATAAGAAAAACATCTCTTGAATAACGATACACGCATATATATACTTTACACATTGAAGAAATTTTAATATATTAAATGTGTATTCTATTTTTTTCCACGTAATCGAGAATAAAATTTTTTGCAAGCATCATGCTCGCGGCTAAACAAAACTACGATTCCAATAAAATTACAGAACTGAGAGAAATACTATTACTTCGACAATGTAACAAATCTTAAGTGTGTAGAACAAATAAATTACGGCCATCCTTGTTCCGCATGAACATGTTTTCTCGATTGACGTCAAACAAAAAACATCTCGGCAGTCCAAATATATTTTTACATATCACGTATTAAAATTTACCGTTAAAGCTTAACCTGTTGAAGCTTATTATTAAATCTTACGCAAAGATCGATAAGTTACCATTAAGTCGCTACCACGCAACATCACAGTTAGTTGCAAAATTAATAACTAACAAACTAAAGGAGATAGAGAAAAACGGTTTGCGCTATAATTCTCAGCACATCAAACTGCACAA
Source organism: Pseudomyrmex gracilis (assembly GCF_002006095.1). Classification (NCBI taxonomy): domain Eukaryota; kingdom Metazoa; phylum Arthropoda; class Insecta; order Hymenoptera; family Formicidae; genus Pseudomyrmex; species Pseudomyrmex gracilis. The sequence continues at coordinate 56,993 of NW_018021087.1, forward strand.
TACCAGCCCAGTTTGAACATTCTAGATTTTGTTTTAAACAATCAAATGTTTAAATAATAAAAATTATTAAACTTTTATTACGTGGTATTTTGCATTTAACTAATACAAAACGAGATCCGAAAACCATTTTGCTCTAACTTGTACTGTTCTTGAAATATTCAATTTGTTATCTTTCACTCTTTGTCATAAATCGCAGAGTAGCCGATTGAAGGTACCTGCAAAATTAGTTTCAACAAGCTATATCTTCTGGTTCTCGAGATATCCGCGATTTGCGAAAAAGACTATGTATCTTTAAATGTAGAATATTAAAATAAATCAAATGTGTATATTTGTTATTCTTAAGCTTTATTGTAAGACCGCGTTTTCGGGAACTCTCCGATCACCGAATTAACATAGGATAGTATATCTATTTTATATTTAGTATTTTTTATTGTTTATTTAACAAATTTAATAACGAAAGAGTACGCTCAATAGTATTTTTTAATTTTTTTATATTTGTATTATATATATATATATATATATATATATATCATTGTATTATATTGTATTATTATAAAACACAAAAAAAGACTACGTATCGTTAAATGTAGAATATTAAAATAAATTTAAAAAAATATATATTATTATAT
>NW_018021087.1:64886-66435 GCF_002006095.1 Pseudomyrmex gracilis
AGGATTGTTATTTAAAAATTAATTCTAAGGCGCAAATCTTAAAGCTAGTTTATGTCTGGTTCCAAACAGAAGGGGACCGTGGAGTCCAGGACGTAACACCCTCCGCGTTAGACAAATGTTGGGGTGTACAACATTTGCAAAAAGAAAACTGAGGTTCCCTTCTGTTTGCAATTTGCTTTCTTAAAAAGTAGTAGAGGAAATGTTACTATTCCAGCTTAATTACAGAAAACTTGTTTTGCTTGCATTTTTAAGTTCGCCGATGTGTCTCATACTGCTTTTCCTTACGACGGACACGCGTTAGCAGTAATATTGCTGAGTCTCATGCATTAATATTATTAAGAAAATAAGAGAAAAACGTTAGAGAAGAAATTTTGTCGCACATGATCGTCAATCGTTTACCGGAAGAGGCTTTTTAGCCTGCGTACGATGTGCTGGTTGTTACTGCTATTCCCCATCCAACTTCCAAAAGTGTCTTATCTGCGTTTATATATCCTTCGACACATCCTCGGCATAGTGAGGCGGGTCGAATTTGTATGATAGTGACGCCACAGCTCGTGCATGCTCGCTGGTTATAGGCCGATGTGTAGTGAATCAAGTGATGAGGCGGAAGATTCATATATGTTTTTTGCTGCTCGGTTGACAGCTTGGAAATGCACATTTGGCAGATTTTAAAATTATTGCTTTCTCTTTGGTATATAGGTCCCACTGTAGGGGTGACACATCGAAGTTGTCGCAGAAATTTGTCTCCGGGTTGATGTCTCAGCATTTTAGTACTGCAATTGACGATCAAATGCTTTAATTTAGCTTGTGTTTGAATGCAAATCTTTTAGTTGAATATAAAACTTTGAAGTTGCCACAAATGTATGAGGTAAACAGATACATACATAGAATATGTATATATATGTGAACGGAACCAAGAGCGAGCGCGAGACCTATGGCAAAGAAAAACAGTGTGATCGGTTTCAAATTTTATGACGCGGTCGCATGATCATCCATTTTCTGAAGGCTTTTATCGCCTGGCTAAAATCTTTGGTTTAAAATAGTTTTATTGCCCTTCTAATATTGCTCATGAGTGTGTGGTGATTGCGGAACGTGTTTGTTTACTCTTAACGTCAAGCGTTATTGTGACATATGATAGTGTGGTGCAAAGACGTTTCCTTCACTGTTCGCCTCTTTTTTTTTTTAATGAGATGATGATCAGGCGGCCCTCATACTGGTGTAGCTGTAACAATCAATCTTTTTTACTGTGTGTGTGAATGCGATGGCTTTTGTAAGCGTGTGTCTTCAAACGTGGTTCGCTTTGCGTGGTTTGCTTCGTGGTTCTTCCCAGCTCTAGAAGCTTTTACTTTATTATTATATTGTTCATTATATTATATTGTTCATCAGTTTTACCGCTATACTTGGCGCGAGACTATGGCTGCGTTCCGTGTTACGCATATCACATAGTATTTCTCTATACTATATGTAACGGGTGACACTCTATTGACCACAGTACGATTCGACACCGCTCGATTCGACACAGATTTATTCGACACCAAATTATTCGACA